>NC_142932.1:78517971-78525471 GCF_046866305.1 Octopus bimaculoides
TTCGTTACTATGGCAACAGCCCGGATACTTATTGATCCTACCACTTATATATATATATATATATGTATATATATATATATATATATATATATATATATATATATATATATATATATATATATATATATATCAGGTCATTAAGAATGAAATGTACAATTTTGAACTGAAAGTTTATTTTACTTTATCTCAAGAAAAAGCAATGCAGTTAATCAAAGTATGCACCTAAATTATCAACACAATTTTGCCATTTTATCGGTAACTTATTTATGCCGGCAGTGAAGAATTCTGGAGAGCAAGAGGTGATGAAATCACGAAAGGCTGCTTTTGCTTCTTCAGATTTGAAGTCCTTTTCGTTGCAAAATGTTGTCTAATGCCTGGAAAACGTAATAGTCAGTTGGTGCAAGGTCTGGTGAATATGGTAGATGACAGAGTACTTCCAAGTTAAATTCCTGTAACTTGAGTAGCATTCTTTGTGAAACATGTGGTCGAACATTGTCCTGCAAGAGAATTGGCCTGTCTCTGTTGACCCATTTCAGTTGTTTAATTGCAAGTTCATTCATCATTTCATCCAATTAGTTGATGTATACATCCATTGTAATTGACTTTCCTGGTCTCATGCAGCTGCAGTGGATGACACCAGCGCTTAATCGCCAAACAGACACTATTAACTTTTTTTTGGTGAATATGCTTTTTTGGATTGTGTTTTGGCACTTCGTCTCTATCCAACCACCGCTCAGAACGGTGAAAAGAATCCATTTTTCATCACACGTAACAATACGATGCAAAAATGGTTCGCTTTTATGCTGTGACAGCAAAGAACAGCAAGTTTCAAGACAACCTGTCGATTGATGCTCGTTCAGCTCGTGTGGTACCCACTTGTCCAGCTTCTTTACCTTGCCGATTTGTTTCAGATGGTCTAATACAATTGGAATTGAAACATCAAACTTTGTTGCTAAATCACGCGTACTTTGAGATGTATTCGCTTCCACTACAGTTTCCAGCTCATCTTTATCCACCTTAGTCTACCATGGGGCTTATTTTCAAAAGTAAAGTCACCAGGCCGGAACTTCTCCAACAATCAACGTACAGCGCGTTCATTCACCACATCTTCACTAAACACCTCATTGATGTTTAGAGCTGTCTGAGATGCATTGGTTCCATGACGGAACTCATGTTCATAAACAACTCGAGTTTTTGATCTATCCATGGGTTCATAAAAATTGATTTACAAGAGAAAATTCACAATATAATCAGATACTATGAATTGCATTTCGAAAAGTGATGATGTAACTCTTCAATGTTGTAAAACAAAGAATTGCCAGGATAAAACATTAGCGTTAACGACTGTCAAACTTGGTGCATAAGAAAATCGGACATTTCATTCTTAATGACCTGATACACACACACACACACACATAAGGAGAAAGAGAGAAAGAGAATTATGCGGATTAGCAAATTAAATATAACACCTTGGGTTTGATATACAAAATATTTAAGTATAAATATATAGATATACTTAAATATTTATCATCTGTAAACCTTCAGTCTTTGCTTTCCTTGTGTTTGCATATATAGCTCTTGTTTGTAGCAATTGTAAGTGCTGTTTTGCACCCTCATTTAAGAATATTGCCTTTTTGGTTTTAATTGTTATAGCCACCTATATTATAATGTATTTAATATATCATAATATATTAATTTACTACTATAATAACTCTTTGTATTTTTATATACACTTTAACCGTTTTGAATTTTAGCGCTCGCCGTTCAACGTTTCTTTTTTCTGTCTTTAACCCGGAGTAAATTGTAGAAACTCCTGAGGGAAGGACTTCTCCAACGAAGTCGCGTATTGTCCTTGCCTTCGAAACGCGGAGTAGATGGAGCAAGGACAACTGAAGAAGGGTAATATTCTTTATGTTGTATGTCTCGTTTCTCTTTGTTTTTTTCGTTGTTCAAAAAAAAGTTCGTTTTCTGTCTTCGTCTTTATGTTTTCGTTTCTCATTGTGTTTAACGTTTTTTGTGATGTCCTGTACCCATATATGCTTGTATGTATACATATAGAAGTCGGTATGTACATATATGTATGGATATATGCATATAATTCTATATTATTTATGTTATATATGTATATATAATGTTTACCAGATCCACTCACAAGGCCTTGGTAGGACAGGGGCTATAGTAGACACCCACCCAAGGTGCCATGCAGTAGGACTGAACCCTGAACTATGTGGTTGGGAAGTGAAACGGGTTCAATGTTTTAAAGAGTTCGAAATCTAATAAATTTTAAATGTAACGAAGTTGGTTGTCGCGTGTTCGAATGTAACAATCTCCCAATATAACATGAAAAATAATTGTCTGTACAAATAGATGTCAGGAGGCATGCTTGTTAATAGAGCGTAGTAATTTATTTGGGATTGTTGACAAGTGCTGAGCAAAGTGAGCGCATATACGTAGGAATCAGAGGGAAGCCATAGAAATTTACAATTGCACAAGTAGGTTAGAAGTTTGCAGTGCTAAGGATGTAAGTCTGTTCGCTGACGGTCATGGCGTCAAGGTCTTCTGCTGACTGACTGTCAAAAGGCACGCCTGCTGTTCTGAGGACAGCTGCTTTTATAGGTACACAACTAGCTCTGATTGGCTGCCGTTGCCAAAGCACAACTGTGTTAATCCGCGGTAACGAAATATGGCTGCCTTGACTCCCTACAGAAGCAAGCGTCTTTATTTTATGAAATTGGCGATGAAGACCTTGCAGAGAGGGGACAGCATAAGGTGGGGGACAAAAAGACAAAACGAATGGAAAGGATGAATTTAAATATAATGAAAGATGAAATGAAGTCGTTCGGCCCAACCTCTAAGCGACTTCATTGAACCTGTTAATACAACCTTTTTTTTCTTTTTTTTTTAAAACATTAATTTATACAAACATTGACAGTACACTTGCAACTGCTAGTTTCCACCTCTTTGGGAAATGTCTGTGTCAAGTCCCTTTAAAATGTATGCATAACTTACTCTTTTCGGTATTTTGCTGGTGTCCATTTTTGTAGCCCACCAATCGAAGTCAATTTCTTCTTCGTAATTCGTTAATCTCGAGAGGTATTTCGGGTCTGCCACTGCACAGCAAACGTCCTCAGGCACCCTCCCACTTTTGTTACGTCCACTTCTATTGCTTTGTCCCATGTCTTTATCTCGTTGCAAAGTTCTTCCTTTTTACTGTTCTATAATATTACGAATTTATCCAAGAGCCGGAGTGGGGAAATTTGAGGCTCCTGTGTGTTTGCGCTTGTGTTTATGCCAGACAGGGCATGGGGAGGGTTGGTGTTCGTAGGGAGTGGTTGGGGTAGAGTAGGTGTGGGTTGGGGGGTCGTCCTTTACCACGTATGTCCTCTTTCTCCTCTTCCTTCTCATTTTCCCACCGTTTCCCAGCTAGTGTTCACCTCCCCTTCTGATACTTGTTTTCGTCTGTGGTGCCGTTTCACACCCCTTCTCACGCTTCTCCTCAGCCTTCACGGCCAGTGGAGTATCAGCTACTATCTTCCTCTCTTGTCTTTCCTTAGCCTTCACAGGTGATGGAGGACAATCCGCTCTAATGTGACCTTTCAGGCCACATTTATAGCACCGCGGAACCCTCTCTTCCACTCTGACTTTTAGTGTAACGTCACCGACCGTAATAGTCTCTACCATACTTTCGATATCTTCCGAGGCAACCTGTACTACCATGTCCAGGCTTTGCCCTTGTCAGCTCCTGTGGGGTGTTCTGGTGGCCTGGAGGACCACCACCTTCTCCTCCATGCCTAACAGTACGGCAGCTACCAGTCAGGCTACATCCACTTCTGGGGGTATGTCTTCCATCCTAACCCTAGATGCACGTCTCCCAAGGTATACGTGTAGAAGCACCACCTCATCAGTTCTCAACAGTGTTGCTGAGTGGAGCCTAGCAGTAGCAACCTCCCGAAACGGCACCTCCACCGTTCCAAATTTTCTTCCTCTGGCAAGGTAGGAAATCCTCTGCCAGATTGGTCTAAGTGCTTTTTCTATTTGAGCCATCGATATGATTTCAATCTTCCATGCTGCTACCGAGTGCGTTCTGTAAATTATTGTTTTCTCATTTTTTTTCTTTTAACACTTCTTTGGCGACACACACACACACACACACACACACACACACACACACCTTCACTTCGTTCCTCTCCCTTTTAATCATTTCCTTGAATTTACTTATATCCTACAGCCTTACGTCTTCGCTTTTTTCTTTCGTTGCCGCTTCATAATGTTTTGTTTCCATTACTTCGTCAATCTTCAAACATTTCACCATTTCTTCCTCAGACGACATAAAGACGGAGGAAGAATCAGAACTCATAACACGACGCCTCTCCATTAAACAAGAGGGAAAACGTCGCAACAGTTCGACTAACAAACGCAATACCGGAAGCAAGCTTCTTTATTTCATAAATATTTGCAATACAAGCATTACAAAGAGGGGACAAACAAGGACAGACAAACGTAAAATGGTGAAGAAGCTGCTACAATTTAAAAGTTCTTTTTTTTTATATATATAAATGATAAATTACGATTAAAATTACAGTAAAAATTTAAAAGTTCGATGATATCACATTGCCAGATGCAATGTATCTCCTGAAGGAGAAACACCCGACCACTAGCGTAGAACCTTTGCTTTTTTTTCCGGGGCTCCACTTACTTGGTGCCAATCACTCCCAGCTTTCTTGCCACAAGCTTCCATCTTTTCTCGAATCCTTCTCGTGGCGGTACCTCTTCTCCAGTCTGATCTTACTACTGAGGTGGTAACTAAAAACGTTAACCAACCCCTGGCCAGATACAAAGGTACCAGTCACTATTCCTTTCACACGCGTCTTCCATACTCTTTCTTTCAGTATGGCTACTACGCAGAAAAAGCAAGCCTTCCTTTACCTGTTGAGGGAAGGAGGCGGCACAATCTCGATGATAGACTCAGCCGATAGCTGTACTTTTCTCATCGATGACAACAGTTGTTCTGTGAAAGCTATCAGTCCCGTTAATTCCGGACACTCCACAAATGCGTGCAAGACGGTTTCCCTATCCTGCCCGCACCTCGGACATGTCCGCGAGTCGGCACTTCCGTGCCTTGACAGTTTATCGCGAACAGGTAACGCCGCACGGAAGCACTGCCAAGCCAGAGATTTCTGGTAATTATCCAGATACCCCGGCCCGAAAGCTCTCCTGAACAGGTTGATCAACTGATTTTCATCGTATCCCATGGTTTCCTCCAAGACGTCTTCGGACGTAATCTCCACTAACCCGCTATAAAAATCCGCAGTGGAACTCCTGCTGCCGGCATTGCCCGCCCGAGAGAGCAACTGAAGTGCCTGACGGCACTCCAATTGCCAGTACCCCAGCCTAGGTCTCTGCTTGATCCATGTACCAATGTCCGTTAAGGACGTTAACTACGGAAGATAGAACCGGACATGCGTTGACCACACCTGCTCGCCATCCAGGTAAAGCCAGAGGTGCCTCAACCTTAACGCGAATTTTCGCATCTTCAGCCAAGGCATCACTCGCCCACCCTTTAGGGATTTCTGGCAGTAGACAGAGCGCTTCACAAGTGGCTTTCCTCCCTTTCACAAAAAGCGGAGAAGGATTCTCTCCAACTTGTTCAGTCACAAATCGGGGCAAGACACCACGATCAGACGGTGGGTGATTACTGATGCTATAAACATCTGCACCACCTTCGCCCTCCCTAACAAAAACTAAGTCTAAAACGACTTTAAAAACAGTTCGAATTTTTCCACAAAATTCAAAATGCAATGCCAGAATGGCCACAGAAATATATTAAACAGTTCCTATTCCCCGGAATTGATGGATATTTGAAGAGAACTATAATTCTTTTCTACCCTAGTTACAAGGCCCGAAATTTTTGGGGAGTTGGGGTCAGTCGATTAGATCGACCTCAGTACGCAACTGATACTTAATTTATCGACCCCTAAAGGATGAACGGCAAAGTAAACCTTGGCGGAATTTGAACTCAGAACGTAAAAACAGACGAACTACCGCTAAGCATTTCGCCCAGTGTGCTAACGGTTCCGCCAGCTCACCTTCTTAAAAATAACTCTAATAGAATAATAATAGTATATAAATCGTAAATAATCGGAGGCCAATTTCATCTGCAACCTTTCGGAGTCGATGATATAATGTATCAGTTGATATAACAGTCCCATAAAGCTCTCTAGATATGAGTGGAATTATCATAGAAATCTAAGGCACGTAATTAAATTACCTTTTAAATTCAGTTCAATTTGTTTACAATCATATGTTTTAAATCTAGAGCCGTTAAAATCAACATAGCTCCACTTTCATCTTCGAAATACGTGCAGTTAAACAAAAGTCCATTTTAAAAAATATATTAAATAATGTCAGACGTCAATTTTCACACAGGATTAACATTTCCGTCTAGTTGTCCAATCAGTGGTATATCTATACACTGTTATATTTACATGCTTATTAACTATTGGGCTGCCCAAATTGTCCGTTCGGTTTTTTTTTAAAGCAAAAATAAGACACAAGTTTTAAACCCAAAGCCATTTATTCAATTAATGATATAGTTACCGTTTTGGTCCAGTATCTTCTACCATCTTGTGGGTTGATTCTTTATTCCCTGCTCAAAGAATATCCTATCTTTACAGTCGAAAAACTCTTCCAGGTGAATCTTTATATTCTCTTCAGAGTTGAAGGCCTGTCCACTCAATGAATTTTGTAAAGACCGAAACAGGTGAGAATCTGAGGGTGCAAGGATGAGCGAATATGGAGAGTACGGGAATACTTCTCGGTCAAGACCCAGTGACTTCTGCCGTGTCTGTTTTTTTTAGACAGCTGAATGAAATTTGAGGGAGATTGGAAAGCTATTTCTAGCAGATCTAGTGACAGCGCAGAAGCAATGTTTTGCATAAATTGTTGTTCAGCCAGATCAGCACTGATAGAAAAGATCTACTATCTACGTTCAAGTCATGACCATCCCATCTTTATTAAAGCATGGTGTATCTAGGACATCATATCCAGTGTGTTATTCTATTTTCAAAATGGTAGGACGTGATTTCAGGGCAATTTGGCAGTTATTTCTAGCACTCGTCTGCATAAGTGTATGTGAATGACAGTGTCCCAGCTGGGCCAAGGTAGAATGGCTGATAGCAGTCACAGTAAAAGAGTATGTGTTTGCGAAGAAAAGTACGATTGACAAAAAACATCTCTTTCGGTTACGTTGATGTATTATTCATAATAAGCAGTAGTTATAGCAAGTTAATCTACTGTTCGTATAAAACTGCTTTGGAGCACTTTATATCTTGTAATTTACCGAATTCTTGAGCTGAAATGTAATTCAGTGTGATCTAAAGAATTCGGTAAATTATACGAAATAAAAAGACGACTAAAATATAAAAGAAGAGCTCCAAATATATCAAATAATTAACCCGATTTCGTTTTTTCTTTATTTCTAGAGTTTCTGCATTATATTTT
>NC_142932.1:78527971-78537971 GCF_046866305.1 Octopus bimaculoides
ACAAATACACACGTAAAAATACATGCACATTCGCATGCATTCTTGCACATTAACACATGCAGACGCACACACACACACACACACACACACACACACATACACACACCCATGAACGCGTGCACATGACACAAACAAAATTGCCAACACATTAAGTTTTACAAACACACAACTATAAGTATATACCTGACGCTCAGGCTTCTATGCACACGTATATACATGCATACACACATATACAAGCAGAAGCATACATAAAGTAAAAAAAAAAAAGAAAAAAGAAGGCAGAAAAGGTTGATTTCCAAGGCTTAACGTAAGTCACACGTTTGATGAAAGATTAGCTCTTCTAAAGACATTGTAATACAATGCACCTATATCTAGAGCCAAAGACCCCTTTTATTTATATATCTTTTAAGTATAGGTTTCTCCATTGTTCTTAGTTTGATTGTCTTTGATATAAAAATAGCACATATTTTATGGATTTATCACTCAGTAGAAGGAAAGATATTAGAAACATTCCCTAATGGACATGACTGGAAAATGTATCGCCAAATTTAGCAAAGATTTTAGTAAATTTTCTTGACAGCATTGCAAAGGACATACTCGCTTATAAGTTCACATAGAGCGTAAAGGTGTACGTACACATGTATGTATATACGTATGTGTATATAGTTATACCTAGTTTTCCCACTTCTCTCTTTCTTCCTCTGCCTCTCTCTCTACATCTACCTCTCCCCTCTCATCTCCCCCTCTCCCTCATATTTCTCATTTTCCCTCCTCGTCTTCTCTTTCCTTCGCTCCATTTCTCTCACATCCTTCATTCTCTCCTCTCTCTCCTTCACTCTGTTTCTCTTTCTCTTCCCCTCCTCTTCCTCCCTCTGTCTCGCTATCGCTCCATACCCTCTTTCTCTTTCTTTACATGACCCTCTCTCTTTCCTTCATATCTTCCTCTCTCTTTCCTTCATATCTCCCTCTCTCTTTCCCTCCCCTCCTTCTGTTTTTCTTCCTCTCTACCTCCATCTGTCTCTCTCTCACTTCCTCTCTATCCTCTCCTCCTCCTCCTCTGGGCTTAGAAAATGAAGATAGCACCAAAGTGGGAGAGCAAAGAATTGAATTTTCTGTTGCGAGCATGGGTGATTGCTAACGGCGATCCTCCAAACAACATCATCACTGCTGCACTGAAGAAAAATGGCTTCTTTAGAACCATTGAGCAGATAGAGCGGAAGAAAAATGAATTCATCCAAATGATGTTGGCATCACCTTTAAGATACTCCCAAGACTTGGGCCCCGTGCTGTCCGCCCACAACATAAATCATACTCGCATCTCATAACAACAATACAGCACAATTATTTCACCTCAATTGGCCCCGCTCTCTTTAACATTACACCAAAACACATTAAAGTAGAAGCAGACCCCACAAAGTTCAAGAAGTCTTTGGACAAATTCTTTCAAGAAATTCCGGATAAACCTCCTACATCCGGAGATGTCACCGTAAACAATAACTTTCTACTCGAGTGGGCCATGTTGTCCGATTCCTGATTTGAATGACTTCGCCAGGTGGCATTATTAAGTTAGACATGGCCTTAGCTAATACTGAGCTTAATACTGGCTCAGGCCATGTCAAAGTATAAAAGTAAAGTCTATATGAACATTAATAGAGGCTTCATTCTATCTATCTATCTATCTATCTATCTATCTATCTATCTATCTATCTATCTATCGGTTTATTAGATAAGACCTTAAATACATATATGCATGCTTGTATGATGTATGTATGTATAAATGCATATATATATATATATATATATATATATATATATATATATATATATATATATATATATAAAAGAGACCACTAAAGTGGACTGTTAATGTGCTAGAAGAAGATCACTTAAAACATTCTCAAAGAAAGATTCAGTGGAGCAAAAACAGGCGGGCGAGACTAATATATATATATATATATATATATATATATATATATATATATATCTGTAAAAATATGTGACACTTATTCGGTAGCCATGATAAAACTCCGAGTTTCGGATGCCGTGGTGGGTACCCACGTCGCCAACTCTTCAATTATCTGGCCATTGAAAATTCCTGTGAAAAATGACCGTTAAACAAAGGAAAATTACTGTGTGGTTGACCGTTATTAAGACAAAAGAGCTAATAGACCGCTGAGTAAGGGGAGGGAATAAAGGCAAGGGAGTAGAAAAGTCTATAGTGTTCGCGTAAGCGCACCAATCTGTACATTCACCTATATGTATATACTCAAACCCCACTCGCTTGAAACACACACATTCTCACCCACATACTTGCCAAAAACTATATATATATATATACATATACATATATATACTCGCATGTCGATCGCAAGTAGCGGATTGACCTGGAGAGACTCCCTGATCTCCGAGGTACACACCCTGTCGGATAATGTGATTCCAAATATCCCTCGGGGAAAACACATTTCAGCCACTTGTATTCGCGATCGTACTCTTTCAGTCCTTACCTAGCATTTATGACCATAAGTGAGAATAGGCAAGAAAACAGAACTGAAGATAACGAGTTTGGCATTTTTTTACCAGCCTCTCCTCTTCTGAGGACCAAATTCTGGAGCTAGCACAGTAATGCACAAACACTTGTGATTCTAGCATCCAATTCAGCCTTCTGCTTCTTGCACACTCGTGAGTACATCTGCAAGATATTTTAGCTTCTCCACTTGCTGCAATGATGTTCCGCTAACATGCAGAGTCCTTCACAACACTCCGAACACTTTCGCAACACTCCGAAGACTTTCGCAACACGGATTCTTATCCCCGCATTGCAGCACTCGGCAGCGCACTCATTCAGTGCATGTTTAAGATCACCTTCTGATGACCCAAGCAGCATCATGTTATCTGTAAACATCAGCTGACCGATGCTACACCTATCGATCGCGATACCACTTTCACAACTGCTGCGCAATGTTAATCCAGTTCTTAAAAATGATGAAAAGGAGAGGTGATAATAGTTTGATTACTCGGCATCTTTTTAATTACCCTGAAATTCATTAAGGCTTTCTTGTTGCTTGATATTAGCATCAGCTGCATTTGTCCCAAACGAGTCTGCCACTCAACTTAGAAAATTCATTTTCAGGACATCTTTGAGTCTAATTTCCATATCATTGTGCACTAAAATATCAATTTCTTGCAGCTCCTCAATAGCAGCAAGGGCTGCAATATGCATCAACTTTTTACACCCAATATTTATCCTGAATAGAATAAGTTTTTCCATGGAAGGCGCTAGTAGTCACTTTGCAAATCAAAGAGTTCATTTGAAATTTGTAGCTGTTTATTCAGCAAATTTAACTTCTCAGATATACCTGAATATGTCCCATTTGAGAATACGTCCCATTTGAGATCCAGGATTTCTTCTCCAAGCTGCTCGCCATTTACAAACCTTATAACTCTGTCCCAAACTTCAATGAACCTATACAGACAATTAGCCTTAGTAAGTGTCGCCCGTTGTATAAACTTAAAAGCAGAAATATAATATCTAATTCATACAAGAATTTTAATGGTCAGTTTGATACTTGATTCATCAATGATAAATTACTATTGAAGTATGAAATGAATCTGTATTTTCTGTATTGACAGAACTTAAGATATAGAAAATGCCTTGTATGTATGTTTTGCGTGCAAATTTTAAAGAACTACAGTAACAGAAAATTTTAGGAAGAGCACGTCCCCGCTCCCTAATTCCCCAATTTTTCTGTGATCCCACTGAACCTTGCCATGGTCCCAAGTTGGGAAACACTCGCTTAAGCATCTTTTCGAAACAGATCATAAGCATTAACTTTGTGAATATCTCGGCAAGTCAATTTTCGTTACAGACGCGAAGTATGATAAATTTTTTCGGATTCCGGATTTTATCCAGTGAACATTTAAGCTTTCTAATAAATAATTTAATGGACCTCTGCTACCTTCAGGTCCACTATATTTGAATATCTCATCAAAAGTACTATAAGGTAGGTAGATACATCATTTTTCTAAACTTTAAGCATAATATATGCTCTTAGTGAACTCGAACAGAAGAAGAATTGTGTTATAACCTCAAAAATGTTAATTCAAGTGTTAAATGAGATTAGAATATAATCAAGTAAAATTTCATCATTTACAACAAGGCTACTATTGTGAATTTTCCATATGGCAAGGACATCTTAATACATACATACTGCTGCTGCTGCTGCTGCTGCTACTACTACTACTACTACTACTACTACTACTACTACTACTACTACTACTACTACTACTACTACTACTACTAGCTGTATGTTGCACGAAGCTATATAGTACAAAGTGTCTGTGTATAGCTGAATGAACTTATATAATTGTGAATAATCCTGAAAATTGAACAGCCGGTAGAATAATATTGTATTCAAGAGCTGTCGATTCAATTTCTGCCTTGCCTTGTTCTCTTTTTCCACACACACACAAACACACACATATACACACGCACGCATATAACATATACACGCTTATACACAGATACATATACACATACACGCACACAAGTGTAGATGCACAAATGCAAACATTGACATACACATAGATACTATACAACCAGACACAGGTGACAGGCAGTATATAAATAAATATATGATTATAAGTGTGTGTGTGTGTGTGTGTGTTCGTTTGTATAAAAGCTCATCTATCATCAAAAGGCGTTCCAGCCATGACCATCCACGACACAATGTATTTAAGTGATACTGAACAGAGATATTTCTCGTAGTTTGGTCTTCCGAAAAAAAGCTCTCATTTTTTGTTTGTGCTGTAAAAGTTGTAATTGTTGTTTGACTCAGGCCACCTCTGAGCAAGCAGGTCTATGATCAAAGATGTACCAGCCATGACCATCCAGGTTTGTGTGTATCTGAGGACTGCAATAAATTTTGAGTTTTCTTTTTAATACAGTGTGATGTGATCTGAGGGAGACCTGACTTGTTTTTCTAGCAGGTTGGCGCTGCAACTGTGGTAAAGTTTCGAACTTGTGGTGAATTTTCTATCTTTGGTTTCAGCTCTTTCACTTAAGCAGTTAATGTTTCAAAGAAATAAATCTCACAACACCATCTTCTCATCTTGCCTGATGTTGATGTATGTGAGAGTCCATTGATGGATACATCTCAGGCGGATGTAAAGAATGAGGATTTTTTTTTTTTACAGAATCCTCCATTTTCGAGTACGGAGATTCTGATTCTACAAAAAAAAGGCATTTCAAAATTTTAATTCCCCCACCTCAATACAATGACTTTGATTGATACACATTTGAAAATGGTTTCGTTTCATTGGACCTTTCAACTAACGGTCTTTCCAATAACCGGTTGCATGAAATAACAAATTGTGGTTCAAAATCATATTATTATAAAAAATCGAGGAAAACCTTAAATGAAAAATAGCTTATGAAGAAGGGAAAGGCCTGAATACCCAGGGAAAATAATTAGCTGTAAAAATAAATTAATAAATTAAAACATATATCCGTTTAAAAAATTTGCATGATAAAATACATATGCATTAAGCAATACATACACATACCAAACAATCTATAATATACGTATATACGCTAAACATACAGACGTAGGTACATGGCTACATACATATACAGGCATATATAGGCAAAGTATAAATATATACAAATGCATATATACGTATGCACGCACACGCACACGCACACGCACACGCACACGCACACGCATACGCACACGCACAAAACTTCCTGGTGTATGCTTGTACAACTTAGTTGTTACAGGCGAAAGAAAGAAAAGGAAAAGAAATCAAAGAATAACAAGTGACGGTGGGGTGAGAAAGAAAAGGGGAAAGCAGAAAAGGAAAGAAAAGAAAAAGAAACGGAAAATTAGAGAGAGAAAGGGAAAAATAGATAGAGGTAGAGAGAGGGAAATGATTGGCGTTCCCATACGTATCCAACGAAAGTTAGATACTTCGTTTAGCTTGCGAAACGCACACATAAGATTAATACAAACACACATACAAATAAACACACAGATAGACACGCATACAAATATACAAATAAATGTGTGCAAATACATGCCCGTATATTTATGTATATATATATATATATATATATATATATATATATATATATATATTCTGTTGTGTCTGGGGAGAGTCATTTTCTTTTCGTGCCTTAAAATTTAACACACGCACCGTTAAAATTTCCGCTTATTATTTTTATTTTCCTAAAATTTTCGTTGCGTCTTGCAACCTTTTCAATAGTCTTGACTCTCAAGACTATTGAAAAGGTTGCAAGACGCAACGAAAATTTTAGGAAAATAAAAAAAAATAATAAGTGGAGATTTTAACGGTGAGTATGTTAAATTTTAAGGCACGATAAGAAAATGACTCTCCCCAGACACAACAGAATATGCTTCAACACACGAAATCACATAAAAAATTTTGCAAACCAAATCCAAAAATAAATAAATATATATATATATATATATATATACACACACACACACACACACACACACACACACACACACACACACACACACACATATATATATATATATATATACACATGCACATGTATATATATATATATATATATATATATATATATATAAACGTATACATACATATACATACATACATACATACATACATACACACATATATATATAGAAACATCTTTACATCAAGATAAATATATACGTCATAACGTATATACGCAAACGTTTTAAAAACTGTCTCGTATATATAATATTAAAATGTTAAAATAACGAGATTGCACAATAAATTTCACAATAAATTAATATAATATAATTAAATGCGCGAGTGAACAATAAAAATAACCCTTGGTGAAACTTAAGCTTAAATTTGTAACAGAGTCGAAAGCTTTCTTAAAAGTGAAGTCGAAATATGCACTAGCATTGTAATACAAAATAGCTATAAGGTGTAAAGTCAAATTCAAATGCGACAGTCAAAATTTTCCAGAAGTCAAAACCTTTTACCAATACGGTATTTATCGGTTGACATTTTAAACCTCGCGGCGTACCTGCAGGAATTTAAGAGCTCGCGTCTCTAGTTCAAAGCATATTTATCCTGGAACACGATAAAGAACTTTTCTGAGAGGCAAAGATTACATTTCGTAGGTCATTTATAAGTTCTATATCTGTATGATGATGCTTTTTCTAGAATTCCCCAAGTTACATTGAAAGGACGGGTGTCATCTCTTTCAACTCCCTGACATGTTTTGCAAGACTAGTTGCTGTCCTATTCTCGGGGTATCGGAAAGAATTTCAGTGGGAATAGAATCGAGTCTTGAATGAATTTTCTGAAGCCCCTGAGTAAGTTTTATATTCACGCGAGCCATCTGCTTGCACTTTGGCTCTATAAACAATTCCTTTTTCAAGACATTTACCTTCCAATGGACAGTAAATCTTATCTTTACTATTGCAGTTCCTCACAGCGGCTGTTCCAGTGCAACTCCCTCACTATCCTCTGGGGCAACGGCTTTTCCATTTTGTCTGCTGGGGTAATGAGAAATGTTTCTATACTGTGAGAGGCAAGATTTTTCGAAATTAATTCTTCCATTATTCTGCTGTCTTGAGGTTAATTGCACGAAGGCATTAAGAGTAATTACTGTATACGCTGTTATTGGTCATGTGGTTCACTAGTTAATTTTCTATTGTTCGGTAGTCGTTATCTTCATTACTATGCACCGGGGACATTTCAATTGTTTATTAGAAGTTTAGTGTGTATCCTTTAGATAGTTATTGTTTTGCGGGCAAGATGAAAATAAACGAAATATTAAGAAATAATGATCCCTTTTACGTGTAATTGTTCCTCACTGTTTTGTTATGATGAATACAGAAAAATATTTTTTGTTTAATTTTCATATTTCTCTTACTGTATGGCCAATACCATATATACTGGTGCGTAAAGTGATGACAGAGGTCTGTTTACAAAGTAGACGCACTCGTTGATTGGTTCGACGTGGGTATGTCTGTTGATGACAATACATCTGGGTGATTGAACAGATTATTGCGTCAGTTAGCTCGGACGTTGATGACGTTGGCCAGTTCTGCTGGCGTCAGCTTATCTGGTGTTACAAAGTTATTAACAAAAGTAAATTGTCACTTTGTGTATTTACGTTCGAGTTAGTGAAATTATCTCTACTTCCAGAGAGGGTAAATGTAATTGCTTTTCTGCCGCCACGATAGGGTTGCACTTTGCATTGGTCACCGCAGAAATATTAGGCAGAAACTGACACACCGACGTGTTCAAGCCACCACAGAAGCGAACGCATTTGTAAACTGAAGCATGCAGCGTTATGCCCTTTGAGTTTGGATATCTCTCAATTCAATGGCACGGGGTAGGAACGACTGACCTTTATACAACACGTCTCCTGCAAGACCGCTCTATCAACTATCGACGGCCCGGTAAGTACCAATTACGGGGCCAACGGGTAATGGGGAATCAATGTTCGATTCCGGAAAGGGAGTATGCGAAACGACGTACATCCAAGGGAGACAGCAGGCGCACAAATTACCTACACTCAATGCGGGGAGATAGTGACAAAAAAACAAAAACAAAACAAACATAACGGTGCGAGTTTGCCGACGCACCACGATCGAAGTGAGTTCACTTCAGTTCCGTTCGTAAGATTACCTTCCCTTCTCATTTGAAGTTGGTCCCAACTGGCACCAAGCGATTATTCTACTCTCTCTCAAGGCGAAGTTAATTTCAATAAACCAAGAATTTACATTATGATTTTTGATATACCCTTACTCGTTTTTGCTACTCAAATACAAGCGATTGGCTACTCACTTAGCTCATTTTCGTTTATTTACAAATGTTTACACACACACACAAACACACACGCACAGACACACACACATACATACACACGCACATACACATACACACACAGTCACCACCTCACACACATTTGGGGGAGCCTTATGTGGCGAAACATCGAAGCTGCTGTCAATACCTTATTACGAAAACTTGATACAACACACATGTTCAGTTAATGTTTGTCGTTTTTATTCATTTAAAGGCACATACTAATGCATGTATGCATGTATGTATTCTGCATATACATACGTAGTTACAAATATACATACATACAACACACGGGCACACATGCACACCTATATACATACACACGTGTGTGTGTGTGTGTGTGTGTGTGTGTGTGTGTGTGTGTGTGTGTGTGCGCGTGTATTAAACTTTCCGTTTAACGACCCCAATACAACGGGCTGCTATTTAACGGATCGAATAATACCATACAACATGCACTACTACTGTAGTTAGGACAAAATACACTTCCACTTTACTGTCAAGCAAAAAGGAAATAAAAGTTTTCTTTACTAGAATTCATATTATAGTCTTGTATGTATTGTGTTATAAATTTTCATATATTAAAAACTGTTAAAAAGTGGTTCCTTTGTATCTTCAGTTTAATAGGCTTTCAATGTTTGGACTCACTGCACACACACACACGTGCACACAGACACACATACACTTACGCGCATACGATTTATTGATTCGGCGACTTCGCTATGAGGAAAGACCTCGCAATGTAATTTAAGTGCGACACTATGAGATCAGTGTGAGATCACTGTGACGTCAGAGCGTGTCTGCCTATCACGGAGACGGATGTTGGGAGCGAAACACGACGTTTAGGTAATGGAACATTGTACAGAGTTCCGGCTTCCTTCACAGTATATTCAGTAAGACATCAGGTTGCCTTCTACTGACCATTTGTGAACACAGATGAAAAGCCAAAGAGTATGTAGTGTGTGTGTGTGTGTGTGTGTGTGTGTGTGTGCGTGTGTAAACGTCTGTATGCGTGTAAGTGCGTGTTTCTTTCTCCATGTGTGCCCAATGCTGTAATGCATGAAGTAATAAGGAAAAGAAAGTATATTGTTTACATACGCTTATAATCTTATATTCTTCAGCTGGGTTTAGACTGCAGCCATGCCGGCGCATCGCTTCTACGGGT
>NC_142932.1:78540471-78545471 GCF_046866305.1 Octopus bimaculoides
TTTATATCTGCATGGCAGCTAACCTCTATGATGGTACATACTTTTGCCTCTCTGTCCCAAACAACAATATCCGGCCTGTTGTGCTTACATTTGACAGAAGTTTTGATGGGAATATTCTACCAGTAATCCTTGAGTTGGTGTTTATGAATGTATTCCATATCAGAGTGATTTTCTAAGTTTATTTCAGGACAGTCTTTTTTGCTGATGGCATTGTAAATTGTTTTAGCAACAACATCTTTCTGAATAGGGAGGTAGTACCGAGACGACATTTTAGGACAGCTGCTAATCACATGCGTAATGTCTTCCACAAATACATATGCGATTGCACCTTGGGATTACATATGCGTCACTGTCTCTCTTGGTTTACCAGGTACTTTGTGGCCATCTCCTGTTCCTGGATTGCAAACGCATTGCCTTCAAAGTATGATATGATGTAGTGGTCGCGTGTCCAAGAGAGGCTGCACTTCGTGTCAATTCTACTGTCTTCTTCAAGCTTCCGGGCAACATACACATGCATGGTCTTTTTGTTTTGTTTTTTTGTATGCAGAGTGCTTTCCATCCAGGTCTTCTCTGAGGTAAGAGAGCCCAGCTGTTTTGGGGCTGTATAGGAGATCATCAGGAAGAGAGTGTTTCTTGAGGAGTTCACTGCCAACTCGTACAATGTTGCTCACTTCACTTTTCAGGACTGCATTAATATATTTATTTTTGCTGTTGTTGTTTAGCAGGTGCTGCCTGAGTGATACCATACGGCATGCGAAGGCCGTCTGCACTGATCTCAGGTCTGTACCACTTTCATTTCTTTTTAGGTAGAGCTTGTTAGCATCACTGTTTCTGTGGAAGTTCCCAATTGTTGTCAGGATTTTGCGGGTTTTGGTATCTTTAGAGTAGATTTCCTCTTCAGACCAATCAAGTATCCCAAATGTTGGGATCAACACTGGTACTGCAAATGCATTGTGGGATATTATTTTGTTGTAAGAGGAGAGTTCCGACTGCCATATTTTCCTAAGTCTGATGTAATATTCTCGGGCCTCTCTATCTTTATTCACAGTGCCTTCATATGATACATTTTCGTCTACGCCTAGGTACTTGTAACATTCTTTGTATGGAATGGGGGAGATAGAGAGACCGTTGATGCACAGGTTTGGGGTTTGGGGGACTGACTTTTGGCCAAATTCCACGCCTATATCAGCTGAAAATGTTGTTATTAATTCCAGTTGTTTTTTTAGCATTGTTAACACTTTTAGCATAAATCTTCAGGCCGTCTACAAAAAAATTACGAGTTACATTGATATTCCTGGCAGTTGACGATCCCAGCATGTAACCATATGTTTTCTGCTGTAGAAACGATAATGGATTCAGTGCCAAAATGAATGAATGAATGTGTGTATGCATGCATGCATGTATGCATGCATGCATGTATGCATGCATGTATGTATGTATGTATGTATGTATGTATGTATGTATGTATGTATGTATGTATGTGTGTATGTATGTATGTATGTATGTCATCATTCAGTTTTATTTTTTCAGTATTTCATGCCAATAGAAAAAGAATCAGTTTCTAACTTAGATCTAAGGCTCCTTCATTGGAATTTCAGTATCAACAACGGTATTTTTGTATGTATGTATATATGTATGTATAAAGAGAGAAAAGGATAAAGAGACCAATGGCAAAGTTCGAAATATATTTTATACATATGTATGTATGTATGTATGTATGTATGTATGTATGTATGTATGTATGTATGCATGTGCAGATTTGTATGTTTTATGTATGTTTTCTCATGTATATAGTTGCATATCTAGACATGCTTATATATATCTAAATGATAACCTTCTGGAAAGTTTTACAAATTTTTTCAGTTCCAGTGATGGATTGGATCTGTAGTCTTCGAATTAGCTTTCTCCTTTCTGGTTTGGAGAAGCCTAATTTCTCAAGATTGTTATTTAGGCAGTGTGTTACATATCCCAGGGCCCCAATAATTACATGTATAAACCTGAACTTGTAATTTGGATAGAGTAACTGCAGATTTCTCAATAGTTCAGCATAAGTGTTCTTTTTTTCACTGATCTTCAGCTTTATGTTAACATCTGCTGGGCAGCTAATTTCCACAACTGTGTACAGTTTCTTTTCTCTATCCCAAATCATTATATCAGGTCTGTTGTGCTTACATTTTATTGAGGTCCTCACTGGTGCATTCCACCAGTATTCCTTTTTATTATGAGTGGCTGTGGCTTCTACCATATTGTGAGTTCTTATTTCTTTGTCCTCGGGGTTATCTTTCTGACGGATTTCATTATATAGTGTCCTAACTACAACGTCATGTCTCATGGGTAGATAATACCGTGATGGCATTTTCGGACAACTGCTTATGATGTGGGTGATATCTTTGGTGTTAACTCCACAAAGACTGCATCGGTTGTCACAGTTTACGGCTTTTCCTGCATCTCTGTCTCTTTTGTGTATCAGGTACTTGGTGGATATTTCCTGTTACTGGATTGCAAACGCATACCCTTCAAAGTGGGAGGTAGTAATCCGGCTATTGGTCCATTATAAACTGCTTTGATGAGCGATGTTACTATCATCACGGAGCTTTCTATTAACATACCCATGCATAGTCTTCTGCTCATACAGGCTCAACCTTTCAGCTGATGATACGTTGCAGTAGAGTCGTGCGATTTTTTTGGGCATGTGTTCTAGGTTATCAGACAAAGAGTGTTGCTCAAGGAGCTGCCTTCCAAGTCTTATGATGTTATCAACCTCGTGTATGCAAACTTGGTAAAGAGATGCACTTCGACACTTGGTGGTTAAAGAATGTTACCGTTTTAGATGTTTTTGTTTCAGGTAGCGGCGGTCTACGTCACTGTTTATGTGGAAATTATGCGTGCTTGTTAGTATTTTTCGGGTTTTCACATCAGTGGCTCGGATCTCATCAAGCGTCTAATCAAGCATCCCAAATATTGGTATAAGTACTGGCACTGCAAACACATTGTGGGCCACTGTTTTATTGAATGTAGAGAGTTCTGTGGTCCAATTTTTTTTTATTCGGCTGTAATATTCTTTAGTGACACGTGTTTTGTTACAGGGACCATTGTAAGATATATTTTCATCCACCCCTAGATACCTGTAACATTCCTTGTCAGATACAGGGGAAACAGTCAAATCATTGATGGGGATGTTACTAGTCTTGTTTACAGTTTTCCCCCTTTTCACACCCATATAATAACACTTATCCTGACCAAACTCCAATCCTACATCCTTTGAGAATGTTGTAACTAGGTCAAGGGTCTTTTTCATCTCATGCATATTCTTTGCATAAAGTTTTAAATCATCCACAAAGAAACAGTGTATAATTTTGGTATTTCGGTTTCCTTGTGAACCAGTGAGATATCCTTCAGACTTCCTTATGTATGTATGTATGTATGTATGTATGCATGCAGATTTGTGTGTCTTGTTCTATGTATGCCTTTTCATGTATATACTTGCATATCTAGACATGCTCATATATTCTTAAATGATAAACTTCTGGAAAGTTTTGCAGATTTTCACAGTTCCATTGTTGGCTTGGATCTGTGGTCTTCGAATCAGCTTTCTCGTTTCTGGTTTTGAGAAGCCTAATTTCTCAATATTGATATTTAGGCAGTGTATTATATATCCCAGCGCCCCAGTAATTACATATATAAACCTGAACTTGTAATCTGGATAGAGTAACTGCAGATTTCTCAATCGTTCAGCATAGGTGTTCTCTTTTTCACTGATCTTCAGCTTTATGTTAACATTCGGCTTTCTCGTTTCTGGTTTTGGAAAGCCTAATTTGTCAAAATTGGTATTTAGGCAATGTGTTACATATCCCAGTGCCCCAATAATAACAGGTAGAAACCTGCAATTGTAATCTGGATACACTATCTGCAGATTTCTCAATAATTCAGCGTAGATATTCTCTTTTTCATTGATCTTCAACTTTCTGTTAACATCCGCTTGGAAGCTGATTTCCACAACTGTACACAGTTTCTCTCTACTCTATCCCAAATCATTATATCAGGTCTAATGTATTTACATTTTACAGAAGTTTTTACTGGAACATTCAACCAGTACTCCTTTTTATTATGAGTGGCTATGTATGTATGTATGTATGTATGTATGTATGTATGTATGTATGTATGTATGTATGTATGTATGTATAAATTAAAATAAGAAATGAAATAGCAAAACATTTAACATTTGAAAAATAAAGAACATCTAATTTAGATAGAGGATATAGAGTCTCTTATAACTGCTTCTGGAATAGCCAAGCACGTGGATCATGTTAAGCTATGTATGTATGTATGTATGTATGTATGTATGTATGTATGTATGTATGTATGTGAGTGTGTATATATGTGTGTATGTATGCTGTCCATCAATGTAGGAAGTTTTACAACCCACACCTATCTATATATCGTGACTCTTTCACATCTGTAACCAACTAAATAATATATCTGGTATTCTTATTACATTACAGGGAAATTTTAATTCACCGTAATGATAGTGGTAATGTGGTGCTTTTGAGGTGTTGATAGTTTAATAGTGGAGTTAGTTTGGTAGTGGTAGTAGCTTAGAAGTAGTGATAGTTTGGAGATGTTGGTGATTCGGTAGTGGTTTTGTGCAAGTGGTGGTGTCATTCATGATGATCAAGGAAATTTAAGAGAAAAATAAAATAAAAAGATGAATATGTCAACAAAAATCCTTCTACTATGTTTATCTTAATCTGCGTTTTCTCTACTATATTGATCTTAATTTGTTTTTGTCCATTCAATCTTCATACTTAAATTTATGTCTGTTTCTCGTCCTCTTTCCATTACTTCTTTCATTTTTTTGTCTGTCTGTCTCTCTCTTTCTTTCTCTCTCTTTCTTTCTCTCTCTCTTTATTTCTTTCTCTCTTTCTTTCTCTCTCTCTTTCTTTCTCTCTCTCTTCCTTTCTCTCTCTCTCTTTCTTTCTCTTTCTCTTTCTTTCACTCTC
>NC_142932.1:78552971-78560471 GCF_046866305.1 Octopus bimaculoides
AGGAACGTAATGCTATCACTATAAGCACTTAACATCAAAGCCCATCTCTGTATTCTAAGTGAACACATTTGCTGAATACCTCGCACATCTCTAAGTAGTGCAATCAAAGGTTTATGATTAGTATAAATTTCGAAATGATGGCCCCCAAACATATTGATAGAATCGCTTGACACCAAATAATACTGCAAGTGCTTCTTTGTCCAACTGAGAATAGTTCTTTTCAGCTGGTAACAGAGTACGTGAGGTAAAAGCTACAGGACGAACAGTAGTGTCATTCATTCGATGACAAAGAGCTGCACCTAGCCCTGATAGAGATGCATGGCATTGTAACATCAAACGTTTATGTGGGTTATAATGCACAAGTACAGATGAACTAGTAAGTAACTTCTTAGCTGTAGCAAACGCTTTCTGATGTTCAACATTCTACCCCCAAAGGGAATCTTTATGCAATAAGGAATATAAGGGCATCAGCAGTGTTGAAATATTTGGTAAAAAACGACGATAATGTGATAACATTCTTACAAATGATCTTAACTCACTATTGTTTTTAGGTTCTGATGTATTTAAAATAGGCTGCACTTTATCACTCTTAATTTGCAAACCATCTTTATTAAGTCGGTAACCAAGATAACAAGCAGAATCACAAAAAAGTCACAGGCAGATAAGTCTGAGAGAATTAGTAGTTCCTTTCGTAGCTATGATGTGTCGAGTTCGATCCCACTGCATAGAATCTTAGGTGATTGTCTTCACCAAATCCTCGGGTCAGTTCAAATCTCGAGTGAATTAAGGTAGACGGAAACTGTGTAGAAGTCCATCGGTCGGACTGTACCTTGTAATTCAAAAGTCCAACCTTGTCACATCGTGTCACGCTTATTGTACCTGAGAAATACATTAAGGACATTCGTGTCTGTAGAATACTCAGTCATACTACGAAGAAATTGATGGCCATACGTTAAAATGTATTGTGTTGCCGGACAAATCCATTCGTTTTCTTCCAATGTTATTTGAATTAACACAAAACATATTTTTACCGTAGTGTTTATGTTTTCCTCCTTTCTTTTGCTGGTCTATCCTTCCTCTACAACTTTAGTTTATCGTTTTTGAAATTCGAATAAATTTTGATTCTTTTCAGATATATCACGGAGTGCCAAGTGAAAATAAAAATGTGCTTTATCGACAACTTCTTCTCTTCACTTTTAATCAAGGATCCAAGGCTGCCAGAGCTGGAATAGCTGCTCGAAACAGTTATATTGTGTATAGAGAAAGCACTGTGGAGGCGCAATGGCCCAGTGGTTAGGGCAGCGGACTCGCGATCATAGGATCGCGGTTTCGATTCCCAGACCGGGCGTTGTGAGTGTTTATTGAGCGAAAACACCTAAAGCTCCACGAGGCTCTGGAAGGGGATGGTGGCGAACCCTGCTGTACTCTTCCACCACAACTTTCTCTCACTCTTACTTCATGTTTCTGTTGTGCCTGTAATTCAAAGGGTCAGCCTTGTCACACCGTGTCACGCTGAATATCCCCGAGAACTACGTTAAGGGTACACGTGTCTGTGGAGTGCTCAGCCACTTGCACGTTAATTTCACGAGCAGGCTGTTCCGTTGATCGGATCAACTGGAACCCTCGACGTCGTAAGCGACGGAGTGCCAACAACAAAAAGAAAGCACTGACGCCAAAAGAACTACACAGAAATGGTTTTCACGCTTCAAAGAGGGAAAATTCGACCTTACATACTCTCCGCGTTCCAGTCGACCTGTTCAATGAAGATCGATTGAGCGAGCTCATATACGAGTTCCAAACCAGTCCACCAGGGAATTGGCTTAGCAGATGGGATGCTCTCATGATACTATTGCCCGTCACTTCACCCGATGGGTAATCCAGCTGAAACGATCTGGCTGGCGACACGGTGTGCTTCTTCAATATGACAATGTTGCTAATTTAGCCAAAAATGCTTCTCAAGTTCCACCGCATCCGCTGTATTCTCCTGATATAGCGCTTTTAGATCGTCAACTTTTTCGGTCTCTCAGCCGTCTGCGTGGTGTTTTGTTGAACAATAACATGGAGCTGAAAACGTGGCTCGATGAGTTCTTCAAATCAAGGTCCGGTATTTCAAAGCATTCACAAGTGGGATGTTAGAAGTAGTGAACAATATAAAAGAATATTTTATTGACTGATTTGTTAGAAATATTGATGAAAAATAAGGATTGAAATAAAAGGTAGAAAAAAAAAACATACGAATTTATTTCACATAACCGTACATATACACACAAACACAAACACACGCACACGCACACGCAGACAGCACACAATGCACACAAACACAAATACATAAAGATACACACACACACGCAAAACACACACACACACACACACACACACACATACACACACACACACACACACAAGTAGCTGTGTGGTAAGTAGCTTGCTTACCAACCACACGGTTCCGGGTTCTGTCCCACTGCATGGCACTTTGGGCAAGTGTCTTCTGCTATAGCCTCGGGCCGACCAAAGCCTTGTGAGTGGATTTGGTAGACGGAAACTGAAAGAAGCCCGGCGTATATATATATATATATATATATATATATATATATATATATATATATATATATATACATATATATACATACATATATATGTGTGTGTGTGTGTATGTATATGCTTGTGTGTTTGTGTATGTCCCACTAGCATTGCTTCACAACTGATGTTGGTGTGTTTACGTCCCCGTAACATAGCGGTTCGGCAAAAAGGATCGATAGAATAAGTACTACGCTTATAAAGAATAAGTCCTGGGGGCGATTTGTTCGACTAAAGGCGGTACCCCAGCATGGCCGTAGTCAAATGGCTGAAACAAATAAAAGAATATATATATATATATATATATATATATATATATATATATAAATATATATATATATATATATATATATATATATATATATATATATATATATATATATATATATATATATATATACATATATATATATATATATATATATAAATTATGGAATGGAGTAGATAAAAATCCAGTCTACATATGTTTCATAGCTAGCGAAACCTCGGAAGTAGTAAATTATCTAAACGTGGGGTAGATTGTCATTAGATCTCGTGTTAACTAGTTGGGGATTCGACAATTTAAACTTCATATAATCAAGGTATCCTTCCCCTGAAGAGTAACTTGCAATCTACCCCTCATTTGGATAATTTACTACTTTCAAGGTTTCGCTAGCTATAAAAAATATGTAGACTGGATTTTATTTACTCCATTCCCTAATTTTTGGATGTTTATTCACATACACAACAACTCCTGTTGCTAATTGTGAACTATAAAATTAACTTTTTTCACCTTATCGTACTTCGATACGGGAGAAATTCACAACTTCTTGCGCAAATAAACCTTTACTGTTCCTGAACGTTTTTGATATCTTCTACGGATAGCTTGATGCTGACTAACTTCCTACACCTCGATCCTTGGATCTTACCTTTGTGTATGTGTGTGTATATATATATATAGATATATATATATATATATATATATATATATATATATATATATATATATATATATATATATATATATATATATATGTATATATATGTATGTAAATGTATGTATATATAATATATATATATATATATATATATCATAAATATATAGGGATTGACAGTAACCTGCTTCTCCAACATACTGAGAATTCAGAAATAGCAGTCAAAGAACTACTGATTTCAAAACTACAAATTATTACTCCAGATTGATAGCGATATTTTTGATACACACAGAACAAAAAACAGTAGAGAAGAGTAAAAAAACCACCTGCCTTTAGTTTTTTACCGAAGAAGGTTTTTTCATACTGAGCTACCCGGCAAAATTGTTGATTATTAATTTTATTACTAATTGACGATTCCCTGCCCTGCATATCTATATATATATATATATATATATATATATATATATATATATATATATGAGCATTATATATATATGTAAGTATACATACATACATACACACACACATATATATGTATGCATATGAAAGAATATACATGTATATATGTGTAAATGCATCCATACATACATATACATGTATATATGTTTCTAGGTATATATACGTACACTTACATGCGCACGCGCAAACACGCGCGCGCGCGTACACAAAGAAACGCGCGCCTACATATGAAGCTGCGTACAAATGGATAGTTAGCTATCTAGCTAGACAGACAAACAGACAGGCAGACAGGCAGATAGATAAACAGACAAACAGAAAGACAGACTGACAGACAGATAGATAAATCGATAGATAGATAGATAGATAGATAGATAGATAGATAGATAGATAGACGGATGGATAGATGACTGACAGAGAGGTAGATTGATATGCATGCAGGCAGACAAATAACACGGTGGATTGTCGGATATTCAAGACTTCCTTATATGGAATACGATGAAAGCATGTGTAAGATCGTTAACGCTGTATTCAGTCAAAACAAATATTTAGAAAAATGTCAACTCAAATATGTCTTGCCGATACATATTGGTGGTGGCCACCAAACAAATAAAGACTTTATCTTCATCAAGGTGGTTTTGTAGTCTATAATTTGTTGTATATATGTTTTCGTTACAAGTAATAACTTGTAACGAAGTGTACCCTCCTCCTCCTCCTCCTCCTCCTCCTCCTCCTCCTCCTCCTCCTCCTCCTCCTCCTCCTCCTCCTCCTCCTCCTCCTCCTCCTCCTCCATCTCTCTCTTTTTCTCACTATATATCATCTGCATCCATTCATACACACTGTTTGTCAGTGCGTGTATCTGCATTGGAGAAACTATTGAAACTATGTATACAGAAACTATGTGAATATATAAGTTATTTGGGGTGGGTGGGTGTGGAGTGGGGTGGGGGTACATACATATATGTGTTTATACGTCTGTATGTATATATGAGTGTGCACAGATTCAAGAAACAACGTGCGTATGTCTACGTATGTTTTGCGCGTGTATGTACGGTATATCATGAATATATTTTGTAAACACTAGTGCATGCAAATCTATCTACCGGTGTCTGCCTGTCTGTTTGTGTGCATGTATGTCTCAGTGTTCGTGCAAGTGTATGTTTGTGCGCGCCTATGTGTATGCTAGTGTTTATAAGGTTTTTGTTTTAGTATTTCTGTGCATTTGAATTAATTCAATTCAACGTATTTTAAGTGTGCGTGCGCATGAAAAGATGAATTGTATGCAAATGTGTATCTGTACATGCTTGTGTGTCTGTGTGTCTGCGACCATGTGTTTTCGTGCATCTGAGTATACTGTTTGTGACTGTGCATCTGTAAACATTGTGTACGTGTGTTTGTTCCAGTAACTTATAAACTTTATTCGTTCTATGTGCAATATGTTAGTGCGTGTATGTATGGATATGAAAGTATCAGCGCGTGTTTAAAATGTACATTTACGTTTGCATGTATTCTGATGTGCATATTTGACCCGACTGTTCATGTATGTCTGACAGTGTCCAATATTTGTGACTGCATGTATTGTTTACTTATATAATTAGTTACGACTAAAAAGTTCTTTAAAATATAGGACCCGGTATATATATATATATATATATATATATATATATATATATATATATGTATATACATACATACACACACACACACACAGACACACACGCGCGCGCACACCCACACACACACACACACACGCACACACACACACACACACACACATATAATTATAACCAATGAGAAATGGGGTAACTGGGTGAAATTCAGTGTTACCACCCAAATAAAAATTCTATATATGTGTGTATGTGTGTGTGTATGTATATATATATATATATATATATATATATGTACATGTATATATATATATATGTGTGTGTGTATGTATATATATGTGCGTGCGTGTGTGTGTATGTATGTTTGTATATATATATATATATATAAATATATATATACACATACACACATATATGGGAGAATTTACGAAAAAAACAACAGACGAAGACAGGTGGTGAAAACAACAAATGGATGTATTAGTTTAATATATCCCGTCTTTTTTTGCCTGTCCTAATTGTTGTTTCTCTCGTCTGCCTTATGTATCGTCTATATCCGTCCAAACGTTTTAATGCCCTCTATTGCGTTTTCGTTCCATTTTTTATATTTATATATGTATATATATAACAAATACATAACAAAAGTGGCTAAACGTAAGCGTATATCTGTGTGTATTTAATGTATTACACACACACACACACACACACACACACACACACACACGCACACACACACACACGCACGCACACACACACACACACTCTCTCACATACGCACATACCACATAATGTGTGTATATCTAAGCATATGTACATGCCATATTTCTGCAAATGGACACGTGTACATGTGCTATGAATGAGTTGATATGTCAATTTCTGTTTATATAAGCATACATTTTTACGTTTCTGCACATGTATTCATATATGACTATATGTATATATGCGTGACAAATGTGTGTGTGTGTGTGTGTGTGTGTGTGTGTGTGTGTGTGTGTGTGTGTGTTTGTATACAAAAGATATATTCATATTATTTGAACTTGAAAGTTTGTGTTGTTTGTTATATGCGACTTTATTGCACGCATACATGTATGTATGCATGTATGTATAAATGTATATGCCTGTATATGACATGTAAGCGCATATACATGTTTGTACGTACATATTTATGTTTGCCTGCATTCATGCCAGTTAGTGAATATGTCTGCATATGAAATGTACGTACGTATGTTTGCATCTATGCATGCAAGAATATACATGTGCATGTGTGTATGTATGTGTATGCACATGCATATAAGCATTTATGTATGGATATGTACGTGATATTTTGTGTGTGCATGTTTCTTGCACAATGTTTTATATGTGTTTATGCATGCATACATGAATATGCATATGTCTGCCTGTTTCTCTATATTTGGGAATGTGAACGCTTTTGCGCGCGCGCCTGCGTGAGGGAGAGTTTACATATGTATTCGATGTATGTGCAAAATGTTCAAACTTCGTGTCCATTTATTATACTTACATATTACATGTATTTTAAGTGTGTGCATATGCGTATATGTTTATATACAAGTGTCTGTGCGTTTTTGTTTTTCAAATTTTACATTTGTTTTGCGTCAAGTGCGCATTCAGATTAAACGCGTGCTCGAGCGAGCGTCTTGCGTGAGTGAAAGCATTCTGTCATTCACGCAAACAATCAATGAGTGAATGAGCGAGTCAGTGTAGAATGAGGGGATACGAGTAAAGGCATAGAGTAAATGTAAGTATTAGAGAGTGAGGGTGGTGAGTCAGTGTTAGAAAAAGAAATAAAGTGAGTGAAATTTGAGTGTGTGTGCTGTGAGTGAAGGCAGTGTGTACTTTTTTTTTTTACCGTGTTCAAAACACAGCAACCATCGCTGCAATGTGTTAAGAAGCAGTTACAAGACCTGTTAAAAACTTTATATATTCTCAAG
>NC_142932.1:78565471-78615471 GCF_046866305.1 Octopus bimaculoides
TTTAATGGAATTGTTATATACATTTCATTTCATTTTTCTCCACAGATGGATATGTCTGATACCAAAATTAGAATTAGTAGACAATGATGTCGGTGGTGATATTGGTATTGGTGTTGTTAATGTGGTGCAGTGTTTGTCATGGCGGTGATGTGATGGCGGTGGTAGTGGTGGTGGTGTTAGGATATACGAGTATGAGGGCCAGTGGTAATGGAGTGTCCGGATTGTTGTCAGCCGTCGTCACTAACACCGTGGTCAGATTGCAAGAGGCCGAGAAGGAAGTAAAAAGAAAGGAAGAGAGAGGTACAATGAAAATGAGAGAGAGAGATGCAGGGAGGGATACAAAGAGTGAGAGAGAAAGACGGTGAAAGAGGACTGACTTTTACGTATAAACAGTAGAAGCAAGAGATTTAAATTAAGATTGTAACTGATAAAAGCAATCGAAAATATTGAAATTTTCTCATAAAAATGAGAGAAAATAAAGAAATAGTTGAAATAAAAAAATAACTACAAAAAATGTGTATAAAAAATTTGGAAAAATATATATAAATAATTTTACGGTAAATATAAAAAAACAAAGATGTTAAAAAAACATGAAATATTAAACGAAACTAGATTAACAAAATAAAAAAAGAAATGAAAAGACAAAAAAGTAAAAATTCTAAAGTAGGAAGAAAAAAAATTGTAATAGGTCTTTCTGTCTTGCATTTCTTTTACCCCAAGGAAGGAAAAAGGGCAAAAAATAAAAGCATTATTGGAAGGGAGACAAGAAGGGGGTGGGGGATGACAAGAGAAAATCTGAAGGGAAAATAAGAAAAAAGAAAAGAAAAATAATATAAAATGGATTTGTCCTCAATCTGGGAAGATTAAAACCCCGCCTTGTCTATTGTTTTACTGTCCAATGAAAATAGAGGTAATTTTCTTGACTGACATATAAGAGAGAACGAGAGAGAGAGAGAGAGAGAGAGAGAGAGAGAGAGAGAGAGAGAGAGAGAGGGAGAGAGAGAGAGAGAGAGAGATAACAGAATAAGAGAGACTATAAAAAAGTAAGATACATTCATAGAACGTGTGTTTGGGTGTGCGAGAAACAGACAGACAGACTGAGACAGACGGACAGAGGTAGAGAGAGAGAGAGAGAGAGAGAGAGAGAGAGAGAGAGAGAGAGAGAGAGAGAGAGAGAGGGATAGAAAGAGGGAAAAGAGAGGGAGAGAGGGAATGACTGAAAGAAGATAGAGGGGAGATTTGGTGATCGATCCCAGTTTTCTAAATCGTTCTCATCTCCTGGTGACAAGTCATCTTGACTGGAACTAGTAATTTATATTTTTCATTTTTCATTATTATAATTATAATTGTTGTTGTTGTTTCACTCTCTCTCTCTTTCTCTTTCTATGTTCCTACCCCCATCTTTTTTTTCTCTTTCAGATACACTGCAAATGTTCCGACCATACATAGCCGTCACTTATAACAAGCAACTTCATTTCCACATTCACATTGTAGCTTGTATTTCTCTTGGAAAGCCGACCCTCTTCCACAACGGGCTATTTAGCTAAGATGACAAGGATAACAGCATTGACAACGATAACGATGTTGCTGATGATGGTGATGCTGTTGTAGTGGTGAAGGGGCGGTGGTGGTAATGGTGGAGGTGCTATAGAAGTGGTAGGATTAATAAGGTAATCAGTGGGCAGTACCTAGATAAGAGTCTTCAAATGCACATACAGTATACGCATGCATACATACATACATACATACATACATACATGCATACATACATTCGTAGACATGCATACAAGTGTACACGTATATCAGCTGATATATACGCATATACATTGTCATATGTAGACATTTATATGCATACATGCATAAATACATAAATACAAATATTCATATATAAATGCACACACGCACACACACACACACAGATATTAATGCATGCTTTCATACATACCTACATACATACATGCATACAAATATATATATATACATATATGCATAAATGCATTCATGCATAAATACATATATAAAGACATGCATAAACAGATGCATATATACATAAATATGTGCATATAAACGTACATATAACTGTATGCACCTAGGAATTTAGAAAAACACATGCACACATAGGGCCTCAGACATGTAGAAACATATTCAAAGAAACTCCCTGAGTGTAAAAATAAAACAACTTTCATATGTATGTATGTATGTATGTATGTATGTATGTATGTATGTATGTATGTTCGTATGTATTTAAAGGTTTTGTAAAAAAATACTTGATATTCACTCTTTTACTTGTTTCAGTCATTTGACTGCGGCCATGCTGGAGCACCGCCTTTAGTCGAGCAAATCGACCCCAGGACTTATTCTTTGGAAGCCTAGTACTTAATTCTATCGGTCTCTTTAGCCGAACCGCTAAGTTACGGGGGCGTAAACACACCACCATTGGTTGTCAAGCGATGTTGGGGGACAAACACAGACACACAAACAGATACACACACATGCACACACACACACACACACACACACACACACACATATATATATATATATTTATATATATATATATATATTTATATATATATATATATATACGACGGGCTTCTTTTCTGTTTTCCGTCTCCCAAATCCACTCTCAAGGCTTTGGGCGGCCCGAGGCTATAGTAGACACATGCCCAAGGTGCCACGCAGTGTGACTGAACCCGGAACCATGTGGTTGGTAAGCAAGCTACTTACCACACAGCTACTCCTGTCACAATATTCAAAGAAAGATTGTTGCTATGAAACTTATTCAAAAAAATTATTTAGAGAACAGAATGTCAGCGATCTTTGGAGAAAATTTTGCATAGTGTGTATTTTGTCCCACTGCGTGGCATCTTGGGCAAGTGTCTTCTACTATAGCCTCGAGCCGACCAAAGCCTTGTGAGTGGATTTGGTAGACGTAAACTGAAAGAAGCCCGTCGTATATATGTATGTGTGTGTAACCGATGCTGGTGTGTTTAGGTCCCCGTAACTTAGCGGTTCGGCAAAAAGAGACCGATAGAATAGATACTAGGCTTACAAAGAATATGTCCTGGGGTCGATTTGCTCGACTAAAGGTGGTGCTCCAGCATGGCCGCAGTCAAACGACTGAAACAAGTAAAAGAGTAAGCGCTTTCGACCAACTTTTCAACGAAAGCGCTTTCGCACAAAATACACACTATATGAAAACTTTCCCAAAGTTTAGAGATTACTCTGTTTTCTTTCTTTAAGGATGCGCGCGTGTGTACTTGTTTGTGTTTGTGTGTGTGTGAATGTGCACGCGCACGTTTCTATGTGTTTCAGTGTGGTGTTGGCCGCGATGGCTGACATAAACTTATGAACTTAAGATATATACTATCAACATGGACCTATACTATATACCATCAATATGAACCTATACTATATATCATCAATATTCATCTATACTATACATGCATATGTGTATGCAGCTATAGTATAGATTTATACCTATCTGAAGTTATTTATTTCTCCACAAAATTGGGATGTCTCTACACAAAGATATATATGCATACTGTCATAGCAAACCCCGCTCACTCACTCACTCACTCACTCAGTCATTCAGTCACTCACTCACTCACTCATTCAGTCACTCACTCACTCACTCACTCACTCACTCACTCAGTCATTCAGTCACTCACTCACTCACTCACTCACTCATTCACTCACTCACTCACTCACTCACTCACTCACTCACTCACTCACTCACTCACTCACTCACTCACTCATTCACTCACAAACATACATACACATTCGGCGCACTCTACTCGCCCATACATACATACATACATACATACATACATACATACATACATACATACACGAGAAATATATTTGAACCACTAAGACAAATAGAATACCATAGACGATAAAAATTCATGATTCTCTGAAATTGTCTCCGCTGCCAGAAAAGGTAGAACAATTGCTTGATGGCAATCAAATTAGAGGGGGAAATAATCTCAAGAATCAAGAATTCTCCAAAATTTATATTAAAAGAAAGAAAGTCTGATTGTTTGCAGAGAAGAGGTGAGCTGTGTCACATGTTTCTTCTTCAATAGACGTCCTCAACACAGTGTTTGCCCTACTTTGTCTCTTGCAGAACGTGATACATACATAGAGAAAAAGGGAGGAACATATTATGGTCTGGATACTCTGAACGAAGGAAGCGAAAATGAGAATCCTTGATTCTTGCGGTTATCTTCCCTTCTTTGAATAAAAGAAATGTAGCCGAACGGAACAGAACACTGTTACGTAGTTTTGTTCGACGCACTGTATTTTCAGACACTATTTCTTTTAACGCTGTTTAATGTATAACCCACTTTTTAAGAAGGTAGAGCGTAGTGTGAATGAGATCTGGCTGCTATTTAATAAAAATCAATCGACAACGCACTGGTTTGCTCCAATCTTTAATGGATAAGATAAGACAAAAGTATGAAGTTTAAAATGAAACAACTTGTCGTTGGAAAGGTTCTGGGAGAAAACCCCAACAAATTTGATGATATAAAAAGCGCACAGGTATTTTAGACGCACCCAATTTTAGCAGCATATATTTAGGAAAAAGAGGTTTTGTGCATTAAAAGAGTGAACTTATACGGTATATTATAAGACCTCAGTATCTAAATTGACCAAACCATAGATCTAATTATAAAGCATTCGGCAAAGAAACAAATGATATGGCCACATCTGGCTACCACAGTGTTATCCATAAAGAATTTCAGAAATAATTCAACTCAAAACTCAACTCCTTAGGCTCAGAACTTAGATTAGAAAATTAGGAATAGAAAAAAGATGTCTCCCCTTCAGTAGAAAAGTAAACTAAATTTTTATTCCAAGCAGAACAGGTTAACGTACACGAGTAATTTCTGCATTTCTTTGTCTCAGCAATACTTTCAGAAAAGAAGTTTCTGTCTAAAGGTGTTGTTTATCCTCAAGTCAGCTATGATCAGGCAGACCTGTAATTGCTTAAAGGTACTCCAGTCATGATCATTCTCATTTTATTTTGTGCATTTAAGAGTACATTGTTCAAATTTAAGGTGGCGTTTTGGCTACTGTTTTTTTTTTTTTAAAATTAGTTTATACCATCTGAAGTCTTCAGTATTGATAGAAATAACTTTTATTTTCATCTTTCAGAGTGTGACATCTACATCACACTAATGATTAAAGATTTTTGTGTGTTGTTGAAAATTAAAACTAAGCGAAGGTGATGATGATGAGGGCGATCAGGAGGAGCAGCTGGAGAAGGAGGAGGAGATGAAGGAGAATAAGTGGTAAAATATTCTTTTCTACTCTAGGCAGAAAATTTTTGTGGCAGGGGCCAGTCGATTACATCGATCCAGTACGCAACTGATACTTAATTTATCGATCCTGAAAAAGCAAAGTCAACCTCGTCGGAATTTGAACTCAGAACGCAAAGACTGACGAAATACCGCGAAGCATTTCGCCCGGCGTGCTAACATTTCTTTACTGCCCACAAGGGGATACACACAGAGGAGACAAACAAAGACAGACAAACGGATTAAGTCGATTATATCCACCCCACTGCGTAACTGGTACTTATTTGATCGGCCCCGAAAGGATGAAAGGCAAAGTCGACCTCGGCGGAATTTGAACTCAGAACGTAACGGCAGACGAAATACCGTTAAGCATTTCGCCCGGCGTGCTAACGTCTCTGCCAGCACGCCGCCTTAAGTGCTAAAATATTATTTATTCATGTTATAGGGCTACGAGTTAATTTATTTCTCTTCTAGTGTCTCATGTTATTGCTCCCAGGTACGACCAACGGTCGTGATCACTCGTCTTTTTTGTAAATCTAGAACTAAATGATCCAATATGTCCTATAATAAGGTTGTGAGAATGATTTGCGAAAATTTGTCTGCTATTTCGAGCAAGTCAAACAACCATAAAGAATCACTTTCACGTTGTTGTTGTTGTTGTTGTTGCTAAGGTTTTTATTGTAAACAACTTTAGAAGGAGAGGGAAAAGTTGAAATATAGAAGCGTAGAGATTACAAAATATTCCTACATTATTCACGCTCGTATGTATATACGTGCATGTGTGTTCAGAGTAGTGCGACTAAACAACAGCAATACCGAAACCACCACCACCACCACCAACAACAACAACAACAACAACAACAACGATAGCAACAACAGCATCGGAGATTGGAGTATATACTGTTTGAGCAGCGTTTATAATTCTACTAGATTTTTTCCATTTCTACAAAATGAATTTATTAGAAAAGAATGAATGGGACAAATTTTCTAGCGACGCCTTCGGCATAAAAAGGAAGTAGCTAAGTTGGTGCTGACATATCCAGTGTAAGTTTTTCTCCTCATTACAGACGTAATTAGAAAGTTTGAGTCACTACATTATGCTAACACGGACTAGCGATTTATTTGGGTGTAATCGATGATTTTGTGATATGTATTTGATATTCAGCTACTACGTACAGAAATTCTGTTTTCCGTTCCAAATTGTCTTCGATTCTGAGTTTTGTAGCAAGAAGTATCTTTTGCAAATTCTCCTAGAAGAACCCCCCACCCACGCACATCATTTAAATGAAATATTTTAGCATATTTAGAATGTTTTTTTTTCCTATTTAACTAGACAGCAGGTTCTACACAGTTGTGTAACAATTATTTGATATTTTAAGACATGGACCTCTTTTATTTATAATATGTTTCTCAAAATCCTTAAAGCTGTTCCTTCAATATTAATTTTTCTCATTCGTGTGAAGGGATAATTATGATTCGTAATTGTTTTACCTCTTAGTCCACTTCTAATAATTCTTTCTGCCAAATCTGAATTTTGAGGGGAGAGGACTAGTCGAGTACATCGACTCCAAGACTTCACTGATACTTATTTTATCGATTCTGGAAGGATGATAGGCACAGTCGACCTTAACAACAACAATAAAAATAATGATGCTGATGCTGATAAATACATAAAGAAAGAAAGAAACAAATAAATATGTGAATAAATAAATCACACTTTTGCATTCGTTAATGACTACTGCATTTCCGGTCAGGCTTGGCGAGAGGCACTTATTCTGATTTCGTATCAGATCTAATTTAATCATGACCTCGAAATGGAATAAAATTACCGAAGCTGCAAAGCTAATTCAAATATGAAATATTAAGACGAAAATTTCTTTGTTCTTTCCCTTTTTTCTTTTTTGAAGGCCGAGTAGGTACGACAAAAATGGCGATATTACTTTCGAAGCACTTCATGTCTAAACCCCCGGCACGATTTTTTTATGAATGAACATCTTAACTCACAACTTTCCATTTCTCTTCCCCGACACCACTAAAATGTGCTTAGTCGAAAGAAATATTTTGCGAAAGCAAAATCATACAGATTCACAAAGGAGTAGAAATGGTATGTTATAATCTTTATCATTTCACGTGGATAATATTAGTTTCTTTAGATCAGGCACAATATCATATATATTCTTAGGTGACGGGGTGCATTCCAGAAGTTTTGGGATCTATTTAGGAGAGACAGTTATAACTATCCTATATTATTGTAATTTTAATATATCATTACTATACAACTAATAAGCTGACCTACCAACTTATTCCAGATTGAAGAAGACAGCTGTAAGAGCACTTTGAATACTACTAAAGACTACTTTTAATAGCTGACTACTTTGCAGAATGCAGTCAGGACGTGAAGACAATTTGGAAGTTCGCTATGCATGTGTTAATCTATGTGTTTAACTGGGCAAAAACGCAACAGAAACTTGTGAAATATTCCAGTTTGCTTATAGATGAACTTGTATGGGCTGAGCACAAGAGACTAGGCAAAGCAAGTCAACTAGTAAGCTCATAATGATCCCAGTTTTGACAGCAGAGGTGGAATTTGAACTCAGAACGTAAAGACAGACGAAATACCACTAAGCATTTCGCCCGGCGTGCTAACGTTTTGCCAGCTCGCCGCCTTACGTCATCATTATTTTAAGAGAAAAATGAAATAAGTACTAGCGCACTAAATGCAATGAGCCAAGACTCTACATGAATTGGGTAGATCTAATCATGGGATTACTGCTTAAAACTGCCTAAGATAGGAAGAGTTAGTAACTTCGAATCTCAAAGATGTCGCTATGTGTTAACTATATCGGAGTCACAATACATTTAAATTAGAAATAATTATGAGGTGTGAGGTAAAGTTAAGCTTTGGAAGACACAGTAACTGTGACGTGCTTGCATAATGTTTAGTCTTTCTTCAATAACAGAAAGATCTATATATGCTTCATCTTATCAATGACACAAACAAAACTTTTGATGCTGCTCTCTAAAAACCACTTATAAATAAAATGTTAAACACTATCTTAAGAAATAACTCCAAAAGAGACCAAATCTTCCTCGAATCACATTGCAGTATCTTAAATAAGGAAAGGTCATATCTCATTGCTTATCAACCGTTGGAATTCAATAAACCAATAAACTTCACATCATAAACAAATCAAACACATACGTGCGCGTGCACACACACACACACACACACACACACACACACTCACGCATACACACGCACGCGCACCACACACGCACGTAATATATGCAAGAGACGAAAATGTAAGATACACAAATTACGTTCAACACTCCCAATATTCATATCAAGCGAAAGCCAAGTTCAAAAAAAGAAAGCAAGACAACATACAACACTGTTAGCCAAGTTATTGATAACACATTTAATCAGCACAACAGAATAACGACACTTGTGTACGAGCAAATGAAGGAGCCTGTATGTGATTGCATGACATGCTAAAAGAAACTGCAAAATCTTTGAATCACACCATGCCATCTTAAAAAGAATACACTGAATAATGTAGGCCAGAATACACTATTCTAAAAAGAAAAAGAAAGAAAATTGTATGATCTGGTCGATCATGTCGTCACGTAGTTAACTAACAACTATTGCATTTCAGGGGATACAGATGGTCGTATGGTTTATGATCAATTGATCTGCTGATCAATAGTGGTATATTAAAAAAAAAAAAAAAAGGAGCACTCCGTCGGTTACGACGACGAGGGTCCCAGCTGATACGATCAACGGAACAGCTTGCTCGTGAAATTAACGTGCAAGTGACTGAGCAATCCGCAGACACGTGTACCCCTAACGTAGTTCTCAGGGAGACCCAGCGTGACACAGAGTGTGACAAGGCTGGCCCTTCGAAATACAGGTACTACTTATTTTTGCCAGCAGAGTGAACTGGAGCAACGTGAAATAAAGTGTCTTGCTCAAGGACACAACGCGTCGCCGGGAATTGAACTCACGACCTTACGATCGTGAGCCGAATGCCCTAACCACTAAGCCACGCGCCTTCAATAGTGGTATATTAATAGTGGATATATCATATTGAAAGCAGTAAAATGGTATATCTGGATCAGCTGTTGTGCACACAGTTGTTCTTACGTCGACAGAGGTGTCACACAACAAAAATTACATACAAACATAAAACATACTTGCCTTATGCACAAGCATTAGCACATATACGTGGTCTGATCAATAAGTATCCGAACTATTGCCATAGTAACGATGCTAAGGCAAACAGAGTGAAGCCGCGAGCACAGATTGACCTTGAATTCTGCTGGGCATGCGCACTAAGTTTTAACGTTCTAGCTCACTTCCGCTGTTTACAGCGGTGCTTGGAATGAGGTGCGTAGCGTGTGATCGTTGCATTGACCATGACAGAGAAAGTTGAGCAGAGAATCTGCATCAAATTTTGCCAAAAGCTTGGCGACACTTGCTCAGAGGTCTACGCAAAGTTTTCAAAAAAAATTTCATCGTTCTCGACACAATCAAGGTGTTGTGCAACTGAAACCCGAGTGTCTTTTTGGTCAGCTGAAATGGATTTTGATACAAACTTGGCAGACACGCATCTCATGCCCAAATCTTCAATGATAATGGACTAAACTGAACTGTAACTAATCTGCATATCCTCTGATAACTCACAGGTGGTGATTCAATGATTTCCTCTCCCAGCTGCATGCACATCTGTGATGTTTTTCTCACTTCTCCTGGTTGCAGGGCTCCCAGAACTTCGTCAATATCGACACTTTTTCGGCCATCTTGGAAACATCTGAACCACTCATACACATGTGTGTGGCTGATACACTCCTCTCCATACACTTTCTGCAACTTTGCGCAGACCTCTGAGCAGATATCGCCATGACAACTTCCTCTGTCATGGTCAATGTGACGATCACACACTACACACCTTCCTTCCAAGCGTTACTGCAAACAACGGAAGTGAGCTAGAACGTTAAAACTTAGTGGGCATGCACAACAGAGTTCAAGGTCAATCAATGCTCAGCGGTTTCACTCTGCGTGCTTAAGCTTAGTTACTATGGCAACAGTCCGGATACTTATTGATCAGACCTTGTACACAGACACAACTACTTCTGTCTATGTATGCAGCTCAAGTAGATATTTACATAGACACATAAAATGACGTAGTGCTATACACACTTTATTCGCTCTCATTCTTACACACACATGCACTGACTCACATGACTGTAGCATAAACATATATTAAAAGTTTCTGTACGAAATATCGCATAAACACGCGCGAACTGATACACACCCATACATACATTTTCCTCCTCCTCCTCTTCACACACATAAGCGTAGCACAAACATACATTGAATACCTACATACAAAATGCTCATTACGTCCAAGAGCAAATGACAACCCTTACCCTGCCTTGTTTATGTCACAACCATGAAAGCATTCCCTGTCACGTTGCAGCTCGATTCTTTAGGTCTCACTCCGCTAATATCCACAATAAAGTTTTGGAGTGTGCCAACAAAATGGTGGTGTTAGTCTTTCGTTATCTAACAGGACAGAACTTCCGGGTGTAACATGGGTAGAATAAGAGCTCACTCCAATATTGTGTATGTGCGTACGCGCGTGTTCCTCTATAAACAAACAAACAAACAAATCGAAACAAACAGAAACGTTTGAAGAAAACAATAACAAGCTTTCCCTTGCCTTGATATGTTCTATTCAGAACTGTTTTTTTTAAAAATAAAACAAGAATATAAATAAATAGATAAATAAATAAATAAACAAATAAATAAATGAAATGAAAGCGTGAAACTGGAGTTGGGAGAGAAGGAGGAACAATAGGCCGGCTCTATAATGGCTTCCCTTAGTATTTTGATAAACATTGCTGACGTTTAAGATAACGACGATCAAATGTAACAACTGGCTGATTTCGCTGGCGCTGCTGCTATTGATTTTGTTACTGCTGCTGTTGTTATTGCTGCTGCTGCTGCTGCTGCTACTTCTACTACTACTACTACTACTACTACTACTACTACCACCACCACCACCACCACCACCACCGGGGTTAATGCAATAAGTAGCAGTCAAGTGCTGAAGTCATTATTATCCAAGGTGTTCGGGCTAAATTTGACAGTATGCATAAAAGGAAAAGAAAACAATATCCCTTCCAAAAATAAAAGTGTTTAAAAAAAAAAAATATCAACTACATTATCGCTGGGTGATAACAGTTTACTCAAAGTAATCGCCCTCAGCTTCCCCTACGGTCTCAAGAAAAACTCCGGAATCCGGCGCATACGTTCTTCACTGTATTCTTGGGAAGATCTTTGAGCACTTTCTTGGCCTTGGCCACCAGCTCAGTCTTGGTGTTGCAAACAGAGCGGTTGGTGTTTTTCTCAACCGCAACGCACCTATAATACTCCTTGGGGTTACAATCATAGTGAATTAAGAAACCAGAAATTGGGGCTGGTAAAGCCGTAGTTCTCCAACAGCTATTTCTGACTCTTTCCGGAGGTTTGGTAAGGCACCGAATCCTGCTGTTACACATAGCCTTCCAGCAGCGACCCTTTCAAGCCAGACAAACCTCAGTCTCCAGCAGCTTCACAGAGCCGTCTGAGTTGAGCGTAAGACCCTATTCGCAGATGTGAGAATGAATATCAGCGTGCGGACTCAGAACGCCTGCTATGTCCCTTTCTGCTGGACACGGCTTCTTAATCTCAGTTGCAGCCGTCCTTGTCACATCTTAGAGCCTTTACCGTGTTCACAGAGCACTGAGTGGCAGTCATGATGTCAGCATTTTGATATCCGACGCGAATCATCATAGCAACTATTTTTCAATATTCAGATGGTTTCCAGTCCTCCATGACAGCTTTAATATTTATGCTCTCCAGCTGTTCTTGAAAAAAAAAAAAGGAGACATAAAAATCGTCAACTTTAACCCGAACACCCTCTACATTACATTTTTATTATGCGCCCTTTTAAAGTCTAGCCAGGCTCATGGGCCCGGCTTCCCGGTTTCTATGGGGTATGTGTTCCCCCCAGCTTGACGGGACGCCAGTCTATCGCAGCGTTACTCAAGAAACAGGATGAAGGAGTGAAAGAAAGTTGGGGCGAAAGAGTACAACAGGGTTTTTGCCACCACCCCCGGCAGGAGCTTCGTGGAGCTTTAGGTGTTTTCGCTCAATAAACACACACAACGCCCGGTCTGGGAATCGAAACCGCGATTCTCCGACCGCGAGTATGTTTCCCTAACCACTGGGCCATTGCGCCTCCTTTACATTATATAGTGTTGTCAAAGTTTGTGGCTTGGTGCCTATATCAAAGAACACGGTGATTGACAATTAACTAACAGCTTAAAAAAGCCCAAAAAACTATAGGAGTCAATAAAATAAAGAACTAGTCATACACTGAATCAATTTAATCGACTAACCCACATCCACGAATTTCAAGCCTATGTCAGAAACAATTATAATTATTAGATTCAAATTTTGGCTTAAGGCTAGTAAGTTCGGAGCAAGGGGTAACTTGATTGTTTCGAACCCCAGTGCTCAAGTGGTACTTATTTTATCGACCCTGAAAGGACGAAAGGCAAAGTCGACCTCGGCGGAATTTGAACTGAGAACGTAAAGACGAAGGAAATTGCTGCTAAGCGTTTTTGCCGGCGTGCTATCGATCCTTCCCTTTCACCGCCCTAGAAACATTTATAATTATTACAGCGGATTTAACACTAAATGGCATTTCTTCCAGCTCTTTACTTTCTGAGTTTAACCTCCTGTGGAAGTCGCCTTTACTTTTCGTCTTTACGGGGTCGATAAATAAGTGCCAGTCAAGTACTGGGGTTGATGTAATCGACTTGCTCCTTCCATTCAAAATTGCTGACTTCATGCCAAAATTAGAAAGAATTATGATTATTGTGGAGAGGGAGAATCGTTAGAATGCTTTGTGGTATATCTTCCGGCTCATTTTATTCTTAGTTTAAATCTGACGGTTGTCTATATTACCTTTTATAATTCCGGAGTCGATTAAATAAAGTCGCAGTTAAATACTGAGTCAATGTAATCGACTAAATTCCTCCCATCAAAACGCATGGTCTTGAGCAGTGGTTTCCAACCGATTTTTGGCCATGCCCCACCGAATCATTTCTAAAATCCTGATGCCTCCTTGATATTTAATTTTTGCTATTCAAAATTTGTTTAATGTTTACAATATTACCCGGAAACAAAATAAAAAAAAATAGTGCAACGGATGTAAAAAAAAATGCGTGGAGAGCAACGGGGGTGGGTGGCGAGAAGACCGGAAAATTCACAAGATCCGAGTTTTTCCCTCATAACTTTTAGGAAAATGTTTTTTTTTTAAATGAAATTTTATACAAATACCTTTCAACCGGCATAGATTACGATTATAAAGAAATTTATGGGAAAATATTTTCCGAGGGAGTGGGGAGAAGACTTTGGAAAATTTACAAGATCCGAGTTTTTCGCCCATAACTTGGTGACAGTTTATTGCGGATAGTGGGTATAAATCCAAATTTTAAATATTCCTCTGAATATTGATGGACTTTTTTTCTTGCATCACTTATTTTATGTATTTTTGGATCAAACACGAAGAGATTTCAGTTCAAGCAAATTTTTTCAACAATTTCTTCAAAAAGATTTCAGTATACATTTTCGGAAAATATGCTCAAAAAGAAACAAAAAATATTCCGTGAGTCTTCTCAGCTGCAAAAGCCTTTGTATCAACGATGGAAGTTTTTTCTTACCTTTCGCTGAATTCGCAAACTGACTGTGGGAATAAAATGACCTGTTAATTTTCATCTCTGTTCATATATGTACGTGTGTGTGCATGTGCGTTACCTCTCTCTATAGATCTCTCTCTCTATAGATCTCTCTCTCTCTCTGCCTCTTTCTTTTCCTTCACTGACGCTACCCCTTACTTCCACTCCATTTCAACCTATTCCACACCAATCAATTTTTTCATCCTTCATCCCCAACGCCATTTATTGCCCCATCAACACTGCAGCACCACATTTTTTCTTGTGTAACCAGATGTTTGTCGCAAAAGATAAAAGAGTCAATACTTTTAGACACACCCGCACACATAAGTCTGTCTCTAGTTTATTTCTCCATAGGGAATTAAGATGGCATTGCTTTCAGTACTGACCAGTTCTATATTACATATACGCATGCACACAAGCACACACACACACACACACACACACACACACACACACACACACACACACACACACACGTACGTACGTACGCGTTTGTAATTACCTACATGTTTTCACATACCACTAAATCGAAGGAAATAATCTATTCCCTCTTTAGTGACATCAGATCTTATGAAAAAGATGAAAACGACCTGTGCACAAAAGGTATAATAAATTCAACATAACTCTACGCATACCTCACCAAAATATTACCATGCTCCACCGGTGGGACATGGTAATAATTCCACGTTGGGAATCACGGGTCTTGAGCTTAAATTAGAAGCAGTTATTAAGGGTGTTAAATTGCCACACTTGGTGTCGAGAAAAATGCCTTGCGGCATTTGTTTCGAATTTTTGTGTTCTGATTCAAATCCTGGCGATGCCAACTTTGTTTTTCAATAAGCTACCCAAAAGTTAGGACCTCATGTCTATGTCGGAAACACTTACGATTGGTGTTGCTGCTGCAACTGTTATGACTGAGGCTACATATGTAGCTTTCCATACTTCTCCTGCGATTACTGTTTTATTTCAAAAGATTCTTTAATAGATACGTTTCTCTACGTAGAATTATCTTTTGTTTTTAGAATCATGTACAGCTATTATTCCCTGTTAATTAATACATTCCATGTGTTACATCGCCTTCAGTATTCTTCTGGTAACTTCTTCGAATTTATATTTAAGCAAATTTTCTACGATAGTCATTACAAAAATATTTGAAATATTGCTTGTGTTGGTATCCATCTACTCGATTATGTCTATCTGAAAATATTTCTTTTAAATGTCCATACTGTGTTTGCTCCAACTTTGTAACAAATGTAGCTTCGATAGCATTTGTTGAAACTGGATATTTCTTAGGTAAGTATTGGGCGTGGAGGCATTGGTAATCATCAACAAATGGCATCATTTACCTTCAGTCTGCCGAACATATTGCCGTGTTTAACAGTATTTTTTATACAATATATTTCCCATTTTAAAGATGAATTTCGAAAATTTGACTGCTAATTCTATTCACAATGTATCGAGGCTCCTTTGTTGTCCATATGTAAAACTTCGAAGATTTTTATTTTCCAGTTCGCTACTTTTTGTTAGTATTTCTCTTTATATTAAATTTATTACATGTTTATTTTTTTTTTGTCTAATGTTGTTGTTTAGCCGCAGATCAGCATTGATCAAATAGATTGAATTCTGATTTTTGTTTTCGTTTCTTTTTCAGGCAATATTTTTCAATGATTCTTCCTTTTAAAACAGTATGAAGTGATTTGTAGATGATCTGGCCACTATTTCTTGCAGGTGACAGCAATGGAGAGGTCTTTTTCGTTGGTTCACTTATTGGACGTTTGCTACTTCTTTTGTAGACAATGTGTAGCTATTTGTTTCCTTGTGTTTTTGTTTTTCTAAGAGTGTACATTGACAAGTCTGGTACTTTTATGCATCATATATGTCATAGAGGTTGATGAATGTGTCTTTGGTCCTTATATAAAATGACCATCTATTCTTGAGGTCTCATTCGCCTTTCGAAGAGTTTAATAGGTGTCTATTAATTTTCTTTTGTTCACACTAAAATTCTGTGTCACTCATCTGGCGTACTATTCTACTTGAGTTCTTTCCGTCAATTAATGATGAATCTGGTACACACGGTCAACAATCTCATGTATTTGAGTTTTGTGAAAGATTTACAAGATAGAGAGTCGCCAACTTTATTTCCTGTTATCATTTCAATTATAACATTTCTATAACTTTGTTTTCAAGTCAATTTCAGTAATAAACACATCAAACGAAAATGTAGGGCCTAGACAAAAACTACTTCGAGCATGAACACTATATAAAAGTTGATAAAACTAAAGCTGTTCCCTATAACGTAATATTTTCATGAAGTTCATATCAGCTCCATGAAAACCAAAGAAACCTCTACAAAAAAAAACAAAAAAAAAAAACAGCCAGATCTTCAAATCACGCAATTGTCCAAGATAAAAAAAAAAACAGAAAAGAAAAGGATACAGTGGAAAATGTGATACTGAGTATGCCATACCAGAACAGGGGTAGTTACGGTCGCAGTGGCTTTCATTTGGGTTTGCTTGATCATGCCCGACAGAAGAAGAAGCAGAAGGAGAAGAAGAAGGAGAAGAAGGAGAAGGAGAAGAAGGAGACGGAGAAGGAGAAGAAGAACAACAGCAACAACAACAACAACAACAACATCAACAAAAACAACACAAGTAATATAGTTATCCATGATAAATATTCAAAGAAATCAATTAGCTCATAAGCCTTGAGATTATTGAATGCCTAGCGATTCGCTTGGTGGAAGAGTCTTTATGTTGGTCTTTCAGTGATTTCCATTAAACTAAAGTGTATAGCATATAAAAAAAAACAAAAAAAACAACAAACAAACAGACACCACTAAGATTAGTTTCTTATATACGTTATCAGCACAGTTTAGTTAGGGTTAACGTTTAATATAGGAGCATCAAATACTTTATTATAAAGGAGGAAAAGACATTATCTAATTCACTTTTTATTACCATAAATATGAGAAGAAATTAAAAAAAAACCCCTCCAAAACCACTTCAAACAAACAAGGGCACCTCTGCGTGATCTCTCAGTCTGCTAGAAATAGCTGCTAAAATCACACATGCATCACACCTTATTGCCCAGGAAAAGGAAGGAAACATAGGATAATTTATTTGTAGATACACAGAAAGGGACTGGGCTGTTACGACTGAAATTCCTTTGATCATAGACCTGCTCGATCAGCTTGACCTGAATCTAAACAAGTAAACTCCATATTCAAAGCGACTTTAAAGAAATCAGAATTCTCACCATCATATACAAATAATTAGCATGTTAGTATTCCAATCACTTTAATGAAACAAATTAGCTGTTGTTGGCACTACGTCGCTTACGACGTCGAGGGTTCCAGTTGATCCGATCAACGGAACAGCCTGCTCGTGAAATTAACGTGCAAGTGGCTGAGCACTCCACAGACACGTGTACCCTTAACGTAGTTCTCGGGGATATTCAGCGTGACACAGTGTGACAAGGCTGACCCTTTGAATTACAGGCACAACAGAAACAGGCAGTAAGAGTGAGAGAAGGTTGTGGTGAAAGAGTACAGCAGGGTTCGCCACCATCCCTTGCCGGAGCCTCGTGGAGCTTTAGGTGTTTTTGCTCAATAAACACTCACAACGCCCGGTCTGGGAATCGAAACCGCGATCCTATGACCGCGAGTCCGCTGCCCTAACCACTGGGCCATTGCGCCTCCACCGAAACAAATTAGCATAAAAGCAACAAATAACATTTGAATATGTATAATAATTAATAAAGATCAATCGAATGATTATGTGGAGACCGGCTTGCAAAAGAATAGACCTAATGTTTCCTCTGCGTGTCGTAAAAATCGACTAAAAGAAGTCGAGGTAAGATTTGCATTCTATCCTTGTAAAGCCCTCACCAGCAACGACCAACCAAACATCAAATTCTCTCTTTCGAGGAAGTATCTCGATTGCCTATAAGATACGTCGTATGAAACGGTTGGGGCAAATCCGCCAGTTCTCCGCTTTGCCAAATGAGGAAAATCCAAGAGGACGGGTTGGGTCGAAGGGTTGTCGCTTGAGTGGTGCAAAGGTGTCATCGGCCAGGAGCAGGGAATCTCGGTTAAATCTGAGGAGGCTTGTTCGGGTGGGGACCTAAAATATTCTCCCATCTGCTCCTAACGTCTTTGCGAGTCGCTTTGGTAGCCCCATCGGAGGTGCGTCGGTTATGGAGAAGCTAAATTTCAACTAGTGGTTACATCTAATGCTGGTCTGGCATGCCGTTGGGATAGCAGTTGTAATGGCCGACTGGCTGGTTCCAATGGTATCAGATATAACACTTGTCAATGAGCATATTATGTAACTGAGGATTCGACATTCTCTGGGTGTTACTTTCTTGGTTGCAGTGTATGCTCTCTTTGTTGTGGTTGACGGGGCAGTGAGGGAAGCATCTTACGCCCAGCTGTGCTTTGTCATGATAGTATCCCCAACAGAGACACCCGTCCTTGTTCATGAGAGATTTTAGCACATCTTTTGGGTTTTGCAGAACGGCATATGAGAGCGTTGTCCGTTCTTTTGGGGTGTCATGCTCATGGACTTTGCCAAAAGCCGCGGACTTTGCATTGCTAGATCCTAGTACCAACGTCCTAAGCTGCATCACCGGACTTGGTATTCCAATACTGATCGACCATGTACTTGTGGATGACCGTTGGAGAGTCCTACAGAACTGTTAGGCTTTTCGGAGTGCTAGCTTATTGGTACTGGCTACAGGCTTGTAACTGAGCTGTAATTGCAACTGAAGTCTAAGAGGCTGAAGGCAGCCAGTCCCAGATTGGATATCGGGAGATTCAAAGAGAACAGTGTGACCAGGACTTATTTGCAGCAGTTTTGTGCTGTGCTTCATGGGGCTGGTTCTTTGACAGTACCTGTGGGAATATGGAAACTTACAAGGACGTACTGCTGTTGACTGCTAGGGGACGTATCAGATTCTAGAAATGGGTCAGGAAACAACTTCCTTTCCAGGGAGACCTTCGCATTTGTGGAGTGCAACCGCAGGGCGAGGCTATATGGAACCCCTGGTAATTTGATTCGGGGATTGAGACGTGGAGTAATCATAGAACTGAGATCTGACAAAGAAAAGCAGGGTTGAGGATCTATGAAGCGGTCGAGAGTCGGCTTCACATTTCTGACTCACGTACTGCTTCAAGAAGAATCGCTATGCTTAGGTGGCAAAGCCTTAGACACTGATGGAGCGCTCCTGACGGAGGATTCCAATATGGTAGATTGCTGGGCATCGTATTTTGAAAAGTTGCATTAGGTGGACCTCGCTTTGTTCTGAAAAACAAGGTTTTTAGCACTGGTGACCGACCAGCCAGTCAGCTGTGATTCACCGTCCGTAGGCAAGATTCGTACGGTAGTAAATCAACTGAAAGGCAAGAAAATAGCTGGTGTCTGTTGTATCCAAAGGAAGATTATCAAGAAAGGCGGACCGGCTGCAGTCTTGTTCTTGTAGCAGTTCATCTCAATTTGGAGCAGTAGCACCATATCGCCCGATTGGAAGACGGACATAATTAATCTCTTTCTGGAAAGGTAACGGTAACCACGATTGCAACACCTACAGGGTCTACTAAGATCTTTGCTAAGGTTATTCTAAATAGAATTTAAAATCATCAGCTTGCTTCTTAGAAGTCAGTGTTCACATCAAAGAGGTCAACCACTGAAAAGATCCTAGTTCTCCGAATATTCATAGAATGCAGACGGAGATTTCGGCTGGAGCTGCTTGCAGCTTACGTCGATTTACACAAGACGTTTACTTCGGTGAACAGCGATGAGCACAGGAGGACAGATAATGGCCTTTGTACAGGAACAGTTAGCGCAATTCGGTTTGCGGATTCAACATCTGGCATTTTCTCAATTAGAACAGGGATCTGTTAGGTTTTTGTCTTGGTTCCGACTCCGTTCAATGTCTGCTTAGACTGGATACTTGGTTGGATGGTGGGTCAATCAAGCAGTGGTGTAATCATTAGTCAAACTAGGACTACTGATCTGGATTTTGTTGCTGATGCGGTTATTCTTACTGAGCCGCTGGATATCTTAAGGAGTGCTCTCCTTTTACTAATTGAGGAAGCAAAACCACTTGGCATTAGAGTTTCTTGGGTCAAGAGAAAGATCCAGTCTTTTGTTAGTTTCCTAGGAAACTCCATCTCGTCCGTTTTTTTTTTGCGAGTGAAAATGTCGAAGTTATTGACCACTTCATTTATCTCGGCTGTGTGATCCATAGCAACATTAACTCCGAGTTAGAAGTCTTAAAAAGACTTAGACGTGCTGTTGCAGTTGTGGACTCACTAGACAGGAGTGTTTGGCGTTGCCGATCTCTGTGCAGGAAGATTACGGCTCAGATATTCGGGTCTCTGATCCTCTCTGTCTTGTTCTAAAGTTGCGAGGCTTGGACACTGTCCAGGGCCCTTAAGAGCCATCTAAACTTCTTTGGTACTAGAATGCTTCACAAGAATATGAGTTACCATTGCTTCGATTTTGTATCCATCAACGATGTGTTCTCTTCTCTGAGGATCCGGTTGGGATGACGGCTCGTATTGGTTGGTCACATGCTACATGGTCATGGTGGATGAGTAGGTATCTCGCAGAGATTGGACCTGATTGGGATACTAATTGGAGGGTTGCCCGAGACGACCGTAGCAAAAAACGACAAATGGTGGATGCAGTGACGCGCTGCAACGGCGCATGCCCCCATATCTGACCTGACTTAATGACAAATGATAAATAAATTGAACTACACGATACACACTATATTTCTCAACTTTAACGCCACTCGTTGCCACATCGATACAAGTCAAGAAGGAGCTTCAATATCGTTGCTCGACTTCCTACAAATAGCTGCCGAATTCACTCCAAGTCATACACTAGCGTTTTAAAAATACAGTATGGGCAGGATGGTGACGATTGGAAAGTTTTTGACCAGAGATTTGTTCGATCGTATCTGACCCAAAGACAAACAAAAGAAATACGGAATTCGTTTTCATTTACGAATGTTATTCCAATCATCATTCGTACGTTTACTAATACGGTAACACTTCAATTTATCCTCACAGGTGGTTAAGTTTTCGATGACGTCCACAATACTTAAAAGACGTGAAAATGTTGTGTGAGAGATTATGAGCTGGTCAACATAAAAATAGTTAAATGGACGTTCGAAACATTAGTCCAAATAAGCGCGAACAAACACATGCAGTGGGAGGGGAGCGACAAATTGTTTTCACTTGTGCGATAAAAGTCGAATGTCTTTTTTTGGCGGGTGGGAAATCGCATAGCATTGGAAAAGCTTTCTGGAGTTATGACTTTATTTGACCAACCTCTCGTGCTTTTGAACTGTGTGCTCAATCTCCTGTTGCTAACTGCTGACATCTGAAGAACCAAGGTAAACCCTGATATCATAATCTCTCGACACTGAACGATCCCGTAGAGTTTCATCGACTTTACCTGAAATTAATGAACGTAGAATACAAATATGTATATTATAACTAATGAAATATTTCGCGTATGAGAGAAATGAGTTAAAATTGTTTGGTAAGTGTCACGGCGCCTTTTTTATGTGCTCGCTCTCCCTAACTTTCGAACTTCGTTACACCTTTGCATCCACGAGTACACAAACGCACATGCAGATATACTTATATACGTGTGTGTGTGTGTGTGTGTGTGTGTGTGTATACATACATTCATATATATATATAATAATATAAATATATGCATATATATATATATATATATATATATATATATATATATGCATATATAAGTATATAAATATTTGCATATATATATATATATATATATTTATACACCCGCACATAATGCATGCATGTATGTATGTATGTATGTATGTATGTATGTATGTATGTATGTATGTATGTATGCATGTGTATATATGTATATACACAGACATTTTCTATTCCCCCTATCCAGAAAAAAAAAATTGCATCGTGAATTTTAATCGAATAAATGTACACGCACTTGTGTGCTCTCGTGTAGATACGTATGTATCTTTGAGTCTGTATGAATGTTAGTGTACGTACAAAACTTTCATAAATGGAGATGGAGAGTGACAGCATAAATATTCATCGAATATGAATAATAAATTCTTTATTAGACATGAATCCTTAAGCAAGTACGATTAAGTGTCTTGCCATTGCTAGCAACGCAATAAAATATAATGACACACGACACACAGACGAAAAGACAGATACTTTATCGATTCAGTCATTGCGCCTCTCAGAAATCACTGACAACAAACGAGATAAGGATAAAACACACACACACACACACACACACACACACACACACACACACACACACACACACACACACACACATACCAAACACACACAAAAAAACAAAGGCTAAAAAACAGCAATGACAAGTAAAGACCCCCACCCCCACATAACAACAAGAATATTGTATTTATACACACTGCGAGCACAAAATGAATTTAATTTATGTGTGTATGCATACATGTATATATGGACGTGTGTGTATGTGTGTGTGTATGTGCGCGTATGTGTGCGTATGTGTGTGTATGTATGTATATACATGTATATGTATGTGTATATATATATATATATATATATATATATATATTCTGAAAACTTATTCAAAGTCTAATGATATATGTGTTTGTACGCGCCTCTGCTTGTCATACATACATTATGAGTGGGTGTATGTATACATGTATATGTATATATATATATATATATATATATATATATATATATATATATATATATATATATATATATATATATATATATATATATATATATATATATATATATATATATATATATATATATATATATATATATATATATATATATATATATATATATAGATAGATAGATATACACGCACACACTCATACACACGCATATATATCTATTTGTGTGTGTGTGTATGCTTGAGTGTGCGTGTATGGGTCTGTATCACTGTGTGTGTGTGTGTGTGAGAGAGAGAGAGAGAGAGAAAGAAGAGAGAAGGAGAGAAAAGAAAGAAAGAAATAGCTTACATGAATTCCTTTGTCATGGGAACTAAAAGAATCTGATGCTTCTGACGTTTCGGAACTGACCATTTGTCTGAGAGAGAGAGAGAGAGAGAGAGAGAGAGAGAGAGAGAGAGAGAGAGAGAGAGAGAGAGAGAGAGAGAGAGAGAGAGAGAGAGAGAAAGAGACCAAGAGAGAGAGAGGGGAAGGATATGAGAGAGAAAGAGAGAGAGACCAAGAGAGAGAGAGAGGGGAAGGATGAGAGAAAGAGGGAGAGAGAAAGAGCGAGAGGGGAAGAGAGAGAGGGGGAATAGGGAGAATGTAAAATACCCTTTTCCAAGTGTTAAAACATACATACTCACACGAACACACTCACGCACACATGTGTATATATGTTTGCGAGTATTTATTTGAATATATGCATCATGTGTGAGAAAGATTGTGGTTTCGGTTACGGAATTGGGCAGTGCATTTTATACTTGAGCAAAGCCCATCATTTCACGTTGATCCAGTCCACTCAGCAGACAAATAAGTGCCAGCATAATGCTGATGTAGGTCTTTCTTATACCAACGATAAAATCTTGAATGTCCCAGCGCGTTAAGAGTGAGAGGGCCGAGAAGGTATCTATGTCTACTAGAATATACACTTCCACAAAATACTTATCGAAAACATCGCACATATTTCCAAGTCATTCTCACTTGCGAGGAAAGGTTGTGTGTGTGTGTGTGTGTGTGTGTGTGTGTGTGAGTGTGTGTGTGTGTGATGTGTGTGTGTGTGTGTGTGTGTGTGTGAGAGTGTGCGTGTGTGTATGTGTGTGTGTGTGCGCGCGCGCGCGCGTGGATGAATGTATGAATAAATGAAAAAAGTTGCGCTCAACACATTTGATTGGAGTATCTAATAACAGCTTCACTCAACCCAAGATTTCTTAATGGTTCGTGAACATGTAGAACTCGTCGATCTCGTCAGATGTTCGGAGACAGAGTAGAAGCTTTGTAAGAAATTAAAACAATGGATTCAAGGTGTTTAAGCCTATATTGATCGGCTGTGGTCACGCGGTTGTAATGTTATGAACATCAATTATTTACTCATTTTGTAGCCCACGTGTTGCAGAGAAGAAAATCAGCAGGATGCAGGGCATACCTCACGTTACAATAGAGGCAAACGCACATTTACACTACTTCCAGTCCACACTACAACGTATAATTGATGAAATCCTATCATCTGTCCACCGGAAGGGTCCTACCTTTCAAAAACTCACTCTATGAGTGAGTAATCTCACACCATCCTATGGTATTAGAAATACCCTCACACTATCCTATATCCTCACACTATATCCTATCATTAAACTTTAGCTCAACCAATAATTTTAAAGGAAGAAATACACAACATATGACTCAGCTGTAGATATAAAGAAAACTTCTCTCCCTGCCCTGCTTCATCTGGACTATCGAAATGACTATTGACATTACTTCTCAACATCAAATGGGGTATCCTTACTCACTTGAAGATCGTAATTGGCAACTCTGCTTCCGTGAAAATCTGCATATATCTATTCAGAGGTACGCACCGTAAATGAACTAGCTCCTGACTGCTTATAACTCGGATATATCACTCTAGGCATAGTTGACCTCCACCACCAACCCGGGCGTGATTTTTTTTCCACGAGAGTTCCGGACCCCAGTAGTGAACTTATTTGCATACAGCCAATCAGACCTCACCTTGACCTTGTCGTCAAGTTAACAAACACGCTCTACCAAGTAAACTCAAGACGAAGAACGGTGCTGTAAGTCGACCGATCGCCAAGTTATGCCTGATTTTAGGAGACAAGTAATTAGATCTGCATCTATACCTATTATCGAATTTTGTTAAGGCCCCATATGGTAAAGATGTGAATGGGGAAAATGTTGGTAGATGGTGATGTGCTAGCAACCTTCTTTCCCTTACTGTCTTACAAAGTAAACAACAACACAAATAACTACGCAGAGGCAGCCATGGTTGACACAAGAACAAGAACAACAAACATTATTATAGGAGAAAAAAAGCATGGTCATTCATTACCCCCAAGTGACCTTATCTTATCGCCCATCACTTGTTATGCGCTCATAAATTAGTTTGATAGTTAATCTCTGATTGGCTGTATGGAAATGAGTTCATAACTGGGGTCCGGAACTCTCGTGGGAAGAAACTTTCGCACCCCAGGCAGGGTATATAACACAGGGGAACAATGCTGAACAGAATTTCTGTTGGATTTGTTTTTTCACTTGATTTCATCTAAAACTTGGCATGCTGATTTCAAAACTACGATTAGTTTTCTTATATTACATAAAGTTTTTATTCTAAGCTTACTCTCTGAATAAGCACATTTGTATTGTTGTCCGTAAGTGATAGGGATGGTCAGTTGCTTTTATCATTTTATTGGTAACATTGGGGAACATTTTCGAAAAAAATTCAGTTGTCTTGCTTTTTACAATTATTTCTACCTAATTTGGTGGTACTAGCTTCAGAAATGCCTTCAGAAAATTTCTATCACGTCAAGTTTTTTTGTTAAACAGGAATTCATATTTTTTTACCAAAAAAAAAAAAAAAAATTCAATTTTGCCATTATGCAATACTGAAATAAACTAGCACAAACCAAATATTACTGTTTATTGTTTAACAGTATTTGAAAGAGTCACTGTCTCAGTGTTTCAATACATGCTGTACACACTATATATATATGGGGTGCCCAGGCTTTGTCTTGATCAGTTAATTTCATGCCGAAGAAAGTAAGATAAGCTTTCTTCAAAAAATCTATGATTTTGTTTCGCTGCTTAGGTAAATTGTAACATATACAAATATAGCAGTAGACATCGGGACTGCCTTCTGAATTTTCTTCTCCCACAACAGACCATATTATTGAAATACAGAATATACACTCAAGTCAGTTGTCACCTGTGGAAAGCATTTTCAGAACTGTCAACAGTTATAAAGTCAGCAAATGCAGATTTGTGATGGCAAAGTTCTGTGAAGAGCATATACACGATAAAGTTCTTTCAAAAGTTCTTTGACCGTGCTTGATGAAAAGTGATTTTGACCCATATGATCTCGCAATTAAAACATTAAGGGCGCATTCAAAATACTAATTTTCATAAGAAATAGTTACAGGTTGTCTCTCCTGGTTTGCAATGACAGTCACACCATTACTGCAAACATGGACATATCTGCAGACAAATTTCACGAATATGAGACATGTATGATATCAAGGACCACGGAAATGTGTTGTTTATTAACATCTTATTGTATAAAGAACATTTCTGTCAACATCATAACATTTAAAACTAGTTTGATTGAAAATAGTGAAAGTTGTTAAAGTTTGATGCATTTTATTTACTGAAGATACTTAAATCGTGACTTTTGTTTTCACTTTTGTAGTTGCATTTACTTTAAATGATATTGAATATTGAAAAACTATGTTTTCAAAGTTATATCAAGCTCCATATATGGGTTTGCATTTGATGTAGCCTAATCTATTCGTATAAATAGTGACAATACCGGAAATGCTGAAAAATAGAGATGTGAATTTGAGAAAATTCTTGACATGATAGAGCAAAATGGAGTTCATTTTTGAAATCAGTACCCCAAAATTACAAGGAACACATCTCTGTAACACCGGACAACAAAAATCGTGTTCCCCAGTGCTAAACGTCTAGACTGTAACCTACTCACGTTAGCCACTGCTAATGATCCCTGCTAAACGTAGAGACTATAACCTACTCGCGTTAGCCACGTGCCTAGCACCATTAAGCGTATACCCCCACATAATGACTGCTGCTACTAATGTTCCCCCAAATCAAACAAAGTGATGACTGATCCCACCATGTGGGTACCTAATGCTTCTGAATGTACCAAACTGTAGCCAGTCGTCAAAGTGGTGCCAGCATCCTACTAAATAGCCTGCTTGCAAACCTACACATTAAAAATAATTGATGCCTCATTGATAGTATAACAACCACGTGGCCACAGCTGACCTAAGCACCGAGACGCCATTTTCAATTGTTCTATCATTTTATCAAAGTTTCTATGCTGTCTTTAAACATCTAACGAGATGGACGCATCCTATGCGCCAAGGAAACTCTTTACATAATGTGGAGCGGAGTGAAACTATTGTTATATATATATGAAAAAAAAAAAAAAAAGACAACGCGTGTCCGAGCATATTCACTTCTTGGAAAGTTGTAAATTACTTGGGTGTTACCATGTAAACCTGAAAAGAAAGGAAATCGGAGCTGTTGGCCAGTACCAGAATTAGACAAGCTTTGTTTAGATCACCTTTTTAAAGTCATTCTTCATTAACAGGTGAGAAGTGTTACCCCTGGATAGAACTACTCAGGAGCGATGCAACCAGTTAGGAGCGATGCCGTATTTTGGCAGAGAAGGGATGAATATCCGAGCCCCATACGTACAGATTTGCAATTACATATTCCCAGTATGAAATTGATTATAATGAGTGAAGCGTGCACAGAACTACACTTGCTTTGCAGACAACAGCTTTCCTCGGGGTAGCCTAGGACTGATTGAGACGCCCAGAAGGTGAGTAACCCTGAGATTTTCTATCTCAGTATATTTTTTCCTGACAGATGTTCTAACAAGAACTAGATGTCCACCACTTCTAGGCAGTCTTATGAGTGCTCGTTCACTATCACGAGTATTTCTATGTTCTTGGATTTAAGCATAAACAAAAATAGCTACAGATCAGGACCTCAAGCCTGCGGTGGCTTCAAACTAAATATATTAAAGAGATCCATAAGTTTTATAAGGCCTAGAGCCTCACTAGCATCTATCTATCTATCTATCTATCTATCTATCTATCTATCTATCTATCTATCTATCTATCCTACTAATCTCTCTCTCTCTCTCTCTCTCTCTCTCTCCACACACACACACACACACACACACACACACACACACACACACACACACACACACATATAAGCGTTCATACTAGGACACTAAATACGAACTGCAATGGAACGAGCACAAAACTTGTATGTGGTCACTTATAACTGGAGACATCCAGGTGTGTCGAAAAGAATAAGCGTTTCTATAGCCATGTATATAGGGATGTATGTATACAGAGAATATATGTGTGTATATCTGTTTACTGTGTGTGCGCCTGTGTGTGTGTATGTGTCCGTGTGTGTGTACATGAACAATCACGTCACACACTCATGCTATACATACACACACACACGAGAGGATTACTATAGTAGGCGGGCTCATCACTGAATCACTGCCATGCTTTAGGGACCGATCAATAGGACATTGAGAATGGGCCTTACAATACGTCAGACAACGTGTAAGTCAACTGTGAAGCGTGCAAGTTGTTTTAGTTTTTTTTTTATTATTTCTAATACATATATGCTCGCGCATATAAAACACATACACACATATGTATGTATATGTATGTGTGTGTGTGTGTTTATATGTGTGAGTTCGTAGATTGTGAACAGGTGATGATAACGGCTGGCACGTTAGGTTAGATGGTTAGTTAGTTGGTTCGTTAATTCGTTAAGGGTTTCCCGCCACGTGGAAACTACATCATGTGGCTAGCAACTTACGTTCAGCCACTGTTATCTTTCGCTCGATATTGAAGGGCCCTAGTTGTTGTTTAGTTCTAGGTCAGCCCTGATCAACAGTGAAAATGATCAAAGGCATTCCTGTATGCCCATCAGGTCCTTTTTTTCGCGGTCTATATTATCGAATATGTTATTATTTTTTTCAGATCCTGGAGAGTGTTGGGAGATTTAGCTAATATCTGTAGCTCCTCGAATTACTATATAGTGGTACCTTCGTAATTAATGGTATATTGTTATACGTTTCATAGAGATCGAAATATCGGCATTCATTGATTAATTATTTAGCTAATTATCTCTGTGTCGTGTATGAGATAGGGATGGGGGTTCTTGTGTATGTGCACGTTCGTATCTATGCATTCACATACATACAAACACACACACATATAAAGAATGTAACAAAGATATATAGACATGCTGAATTTACGCACGCGCGCACCTACGCACACAGGCATACACACGTAGACACATACAAATGCATTTATACACAATTACATAGTTATACATGTATATATATATATTTAAATATATATTTTTATTCGTTATTTACGCACCAAGAATTATCAGCAAATTGTACACATACATGCATATACATATATACATTCATACATACATGCTTGCATGTGTGTGTGTGTGTGTGTGTGTGTGTGTGTGTGTGTGTGTGTGTGTGTGTGTGTGTGTTTGTTAATGTCAGCGTTTGAGTACATTGACATATACATTTGTGATATAATATTATGCTTAAGTGCATTCGAAAAAAATTCAGAATTGTTTCTTGTTGCTAATTTTCTCGGCGAGTGTATGATTGTGTGTGGACACGCACGCCTGTGATTGTGAGTGTGAGTATGTATGTGTGCGTGTGGTGTGTGTGTGCGCGTGCGCTCGCTCGTGTGTTTGTGTCTGATTATTTAGTGAGAGGATGTAGAACAACGGCTGAATAACTTTCAGTGCCTCGAAAAGTGGTGGCAGACAAGGATTTAATCTTATTTACACTGGAGATCTGGGCTGAATGCTTGCAAGAGAGTGTACTCCACAAAGGCATCCAAGGGTCAGGTAATAGTATTACAGCGAGCAAAGGATTAAGTCTATTATCTATGTATATATATAATTTTTAAGCGACAGAAAGTTTTAAAAGTGACTCAAGAACTGACTTCAAATCGGGTAGCTTACCCCTTTTTATACAGTGAATAACAATTATTTATAATGTGTTCGTTTAACAATTAAAATTAGTAGTCATTGAAGTATGCATATTTATCAAATAGACTGCCCGTTAAGTAGTCAAAAACAATAAAGAAAAAGAAAGCATACTCATACATACATACATACATACATACATACATACATACATACATGTTGTTGTTGGCACTCCGTCGCTTACGACGTCGAGGGTTCCAGTTGATCCGATCAACGGAACAGCCTGCTCGTGAAATTAACGTGCAAGTGGTTGAGCACTCCACAGACACGTGTACCCTTAACGTAGTTCTCGGGGATATTCAGCGTGACACAGTGTGACAAAGCTGGCCCTTTGAATTACAGGCACAACAGAAACAGGCAGTAAGAGTGAGAGAAAGTTGTGGTGAAAGAGTACAGCAGGGTTCGCCACCATCCCTTGCCGGAGCCTCGTGGAACTTTAGGTGTTTTCGCTCAATAAACACTCACAACGCCCGGTCTGGGAATCGAAACCGCGATCCTATGACCGCGAGTCCGCTGCCCTAACCACTGGGCCATTGCGCCTCCACATACATACATACATACATACATACATACATACATACTTGTATGTATATGTTACTATGCAGATGCATAGATAAATACGACGGGGTATCAAAAATTTCCCGGACTAGTTCTATAGCGCGCTAAAAGATGGCAGCACACAGTTGCGTGCGCGGTGAGAGCTGGCAGTGACCTTCATGAGGCAGTGACCTTCATGAGGCAGTGTGCCGAATGACATTACTGTGTTTACTTTGCAAGTTGTGAAATTTGTATTTTTGTGATCGCGTGTATGCTGTAGTCTGTAATTTTGTCATGGACAGGGAGTTGGAACAAAGAGTCAACGTGAAATTTTGCGCTAAACTTGGGACGTCTGCTACAGAGACATTGAGCATACTTCGGCAATGGGTCGTACGCAATGTTTCGAGTGGCACGGGCGCTTCAAAAAACGGAAGAACGTCTCTGGAAGACGATGAGCGATCTGGAAGACCTGCCACGTAGATGTGGAGAAAATTCATCAGCTTGTGCATGAGGATCGTCGGAGAACAATCAACGACATTGCTGATGTAGTTGGTCTGCCATGAGTCCGTGCAGGTAATCCTAAAGTCTGAATTGAACAAGCGGCGTGTCCCTACCAAGTTTGTTCCTCACCTGCTGACCACTGAGCAGAAAGAACATCGCGTCGAAGTCTGTCAAGATCTTCATCAGCGTACCGCCACCAACCAACACGACACACTGTGTCGAAAGCCGTCATGAAATGAACAAAGTTCATCTATGGAGCTCCATTTTGTTCTGTATACTTATCCTGGATCTGTCTTACTGTGGAGATCATATCAATAGTACCCTTTTTAATAACGGAAGCCACATTGGCTCTCTGGTTGGAAATTGTTAGTAGCAAGAAAGTGAATGAGTCGATTCAAGTGTATTCTTGCAAGGATTTTGCCAGCAGTTGATAATCTTTGTTCTACTCCAGCGAAAGTTTGTAGCATTTTTGACAATGTAAGCGAAAATACTCTAGTTCTTTTCCAACTTGCGTTTTACCACTGTAGGCATATATTTCAGAAGGAATTAAATCTGCACCTGGTGCTTTATTACAGGACAATGGGGGAACTTCATCAAAAGCTGTGTTAATGGAAATCAGATTATCAGTAGATTTTTCATTTATGTCGGATAATCTGTTCATAACATTGTGAAAGTGTTCAGCCCATTTCACGTATTGCTTCTTTGTCTGTAATATTTTCATTTCTATCTGCTGTGAGAAAAGGTGAGACAGACACACGAGCTAAGCAAAAGATTACGCGAAGCCTTTCAGAAAAATTGTCGTGCATTTTAAATAATGCACAAATAATACTTACAAACGCGCGCGCCTGTGTGAGAGTGTCTTTATAGTTACATGTCTGAGTAATTAATTTCAGTTTTGCACTGAAGCAGTTGCAATTTTGCATGTGTTTCAAGGCTAGAAACTGAACGACTGTTTCTGATGCTTCATAAAAATGGAAATTTTGAAGAATATATACTTACTATGAAAAAAAATTATATTTTAATGAGGAATGTGTATTTCCCATTATTCATATTCATGACATGAATAATAGATGTTTCAATTATTAATAAATGTCATGGCCAGGTTAAAGATGGCTAGATTGCAGATAGAAGAGTGTTGCTTCACTCAAGGAGAACTTGAAAGCTCGAATAGTCTTTATTTAAACGTAATATCGTGGGTGGAAATACTGTTTCCCAAGGAAGCTTTGAAATGACAATGGCTGGTCTGTTTTTGCTCCTCGTCAATTGTCGTCCAATGTATATTTTTTGTAAATAATATAAATGTTGAATCTGAAACATTAACTTTGTTCAAAATAATTAAATTAAGTTTCAAAGAATAGATTATCAGCACCTTTTAAAAGCCATTTACTCAAAATAAAGTGAATTCATGTGATGGTATTTATTTCGGGTAACAATAAATTCAGGCAAAGTCAAGTATTACTGCCAGCGTATATGTACATATACACAGACGCGCGCGCGCACACATTTTCTTGCTTTATGATTAAATAATTACATACACAGCGGTTTAAATGTTTTAATTTAAAGTATATCAACTGGATAGTGACGTATGTATTTATGCATCTGCATACGTATGAATGGCATTGTTGCGTGGAATGATTTGCATGTATCCACACACACACACACACACACACACACACACACACACACACACACACACACACACACTCATATATCTAATCACATACGTACGCAAACACAAACACAATACACACACATATATATATGAGTATGTCTGAGTGCGTGAGTGTGTTTGTGTATGCGTATGCATGTGTGTGTATGTGTGTGTATGTGTGTGATGGGATTGAATGACATATAATTTCGCTTCATTGATGCTACTACAACGAAAATTATCTTTGTATATGAATTTGTTTTGCAAGATTCCTGATGTGAAATCGTGTGTTGAAAAAGATATTGTTATATTTCGGGACGGTCATATTTTGCCTTGCCAAATAAACACACGCACTATATATTCGTTCTTCACTCGTTTATTATTTATGATACCGAAATAATAAATGATAATGGACATAAGATAAAATAAGAACAATAATAAACGAATGAAGAACTAATTCGTATGTGTGTTTATTTGACAAGGAAAAAAATGACCATCCCGTAATATAACAACATCTTTGTATAGTAATTATTCAATGATTCTCATTTACAACTGTATGAGATAGCAGGGTAGTAATAGTCTGACAGTGTAGTGATAATTACTCGGGTACTAAACACAGTGGATTATGAATAGATAATGTGTGTGCGTGTGAGCATATATATATATATATATATATATATATATGCACACATAAATAATCAGAAAATGGGGAAAACAAATTGAAACACATCGGTTGATTATTTTTTAATAGAAAACATGACATAACATTTCTTACAGCCGTTTCCGCTTCCAATGTTAATCGGTACTTACGAAAGAAATTCCGAAAATAATATTCATCTTCATAGCACACACACACACACACACACACACACACACACACACACACACACACACACACACACACACACACATATTTGTTAACCGCTTCTTGTAGCCTATTGTGGTGTTACCATAGCATCGGAAAACATCTTCATAGCATGCATTAGTATGTGCACGCAGACGTGGTTTCAGATTCAATCTCACTGTCTTGGGCAACTGTCTTCTACTGTAGCCTTGGGCTGACCAGTCTTCTAAGTGAATTTGGTAGACGGAAACCGCGTGGAAGCCCGTCGTATATATGAGTGTATCTGTATGTGTGTGTGTTTGTGCGTGTGAGTGTTTGTCCTCACCAGGCCGTTTGACAACCGGTGTTGGTTTGTTTACGTCACCGTAAACTAGCGGTTCGACCAATGGATTAAGTACCAGTCTTTAAACATAAGTTCTTGGGTCGATTTGATCGACTAAACACTTTAAGATGATGCCCCTGCCTGAACTGCAGATCAAATCGACCAGTTATTTTGTTAATTGGCAACTTATCAAAATTCTCCTTGTTTACATTATAATAACCTCTTCATTGGATCCTATGGTTGGAAACATGTAATTTCTGAACAAATTTCATTGCACCCAATTACTGTAGAAAATTAAATACAAATACATCCATTTTATCGATGTTTCAAATATACAGGGACTTTTAATCGAGAGTTTAGTTTTAAAAAAATAAAGCTTGTTTTTTGTTTAGGTTTTGATTCTATATCATTACAAAAATAATGTTACTTCATTGTTTTTTACTAATCTTGGGTATTGTATGCAGATTTCTGCATTTTTCTTTGTAAGTAAAACAGTAGTGGCTTCCATTTTTGTTGCCTTTGTTAGAGAAAGAATGGATGCGCCTGTAACCTTTTTGCGTGGCTTTCATGACTGATGAGAGAGAGAGAGAGAGAGAGAGAGAGAGAGAGAGAGAAGACATTGTTATAGATAGAAAAAGTGACCTCCGCTTCAGGCATCCAAATTTAATACCACCAACTAACCCTTAGATTAGTTGGTGGTACTAAACAGGATACCAGATTAAACTTCCTACCTAAAGATAACTACAGTTCGCTCGACGGGCTTCTTTACAATTTCTCCCTATCATATTTCACTTTTCACTCACGTAATTTCGAAGCGAATTTCTCAACTTAATGCCATGCTTGTCTATCTCTAGATGATACAACGTAATATTTTTCTTTTTGTGATATGTTCTACGTAGCGGTGTGTATGTTGATATTGCTTCTCTATCAGTAGTAGATATATGTTTTGAGTATGGAGATTCGTAGTGTAAGTTTAACAAATTAATATGTATTTTTATGAAATGTATAATAAAAATTTCAAATTCTATGCACGAGCCTTAAAACTCAAACGGAGATTTAATCTTACACCTTAATCAATGTTATTTAATTTCTAGTATCTGCTGTATTTACAGTTCCTGTAACTGATTTGTGAAATGCAACTAATTTGGTGTCAATGAAAGTAAGCAACGTCATGTAAAGCAATGAAAAATTGTCCGAAGCAAACAGCACCTTACAGAGTAAACGAGAGACGTTCTACGAGGTTGCTTTGCCTGACATAAATAATTGCCATATTCCCTTCAAATCGCACCTTAACATCTTTAAAACGGAAGGATATGTTGAATAATTTAGTCCTGAATACACAGTCTGAAAATATGACAGGTTGGTCATATTTGGAAAGCTTTCATCTTAGGTCTGCTTGATTAGAATTCACCTATTGTCTAACTATTGCAACTATAACTACAAGACCCAGAAGAACAGCATCAACAATACCAAGAAGCCAGTCTAATTACAACGATTTTCCTCTCTTTGAAATATTATTTGCCAAAGATCTTAAATAACTTTTTTTTCCAGTTTTACTTTCAAACTTATTTATATACTTAGAATAGGAAGGTAAAAAGACAAAAGACAGGTAAGTTCATAAACATATAAAAATTTATACGAAGTTAGAAAAAACTTTCTTCAATAGGCGTAGGAGTGGATGTGTGATAAATAGCTTGCTTACCAACCACATGGTTCCGGGTTCAGTCGCACTGCGTGGCACCTTGGGTAAGTGTCTTCTACTATAACCTCGTGCCGACCAAAGCCTTGTGAGTGGATTAGGTAGACGGAAACTGAAAGAATCCCGTCGTATATATGTATACATATATATGTATGTGTGTGTACATGTTTGTGTGTCTGTGTTTGTCCCCCCCCCCCACACACACACACAACATCGCTTGACAACCAATGCTTAGTGTGTTTACGTCCCCGTAACTTAGCGGTTCGGCAAAAGAGACCGATAGAATAAGTACTAGGCTTCCAAAGAATAAGTCATGGGGTCGATTTGCTCGACTAAAGGCGGTGCTCCAGCATGGCCACAGTCAAAGGATTGAAACAAGTAAAAGAGTAAAGAGTAAAGCGTATGCCAAGAAAAAAAAAACTAGACAAAATATAATACAAGAGAAAAATTTACAACTGAAAATGAAAAAAATAACATGCTTGAAGAGTAATAGCAGTAGTAGTAGTAGTAGTAGTAGTAGTAGTAGTAGTAGTAGTAAAAAAAAAGGAACAACATCAGTGCCATGATCAAGAGCTGTTGGATCAATTAACGAAAATATGAGAGCAGAGCCAAATAATGTATAGCCTGGAATATATTGTTTCGATCAAAATGAAATGTCCTAGAAGTTGAGGCGCCACATTCATGGTGTATATATATATATATATTGTGTGAGTTTGGTTAGGTGCGTGTATTTTTTGTATGCATGTATCTATTAAGATATATGATTACGTGTATATATGCCAGTATTTTGTGACGATTTGCGTTCGTAGATATGCGAATCTGTATGGAAGTGTATACGCATGTGCGTGTACGTATGTATGTGTTTTGCATATGTATGTGTGTTTGTATTTGTAAATATGCGCATGTAATTGTGTACATATATTTGTATTATATATGTAAATTGTATATGTATTGTGTATGTGGGTCATTGTGTGTGCATGTCAGTCTGCATGAAAATACTCGTATGTGTGATTTTTTTAGTATATGCAAATGAAGATGGGTGGATATATGTGCATAAGTGTGAAAGTATGCCTGCGTTACGGTAAATGCATGATTCTATGTGCATATGTACACATTAGAATGTCGGTCTGTGTCTATGTAACCGCATCAATTGTAAAAGCTTTATGGCCTCAGTTTCATTACAAATACATTGATATATATATATATATATATATACACTCTTTACTCTTTTTACTCTTTTACTTGTTTCAGTCATTTGACTGCGGCCATGCTGGAGCACCGCATTTAGTCGAGCAAAATGACCCCAGGACTTATTCTTTGTAAGCCTAGTACTTATTCTATCGGTCTCTTTTGCCGAACCGCTAAGTTACGGGGACGTAAGCACACCACCATCGGTTGTCAAGTGATGTTAGGGGGACAAACATAGAAAAGCAAACGTGCACAATCCCGAACTGGTCCATATCCAATAACCTCCACCTTATGCCATACATCATGAAGATGGTTGGGAACAAAACTGGCTTCAGTGGGCTTAATCAACTAAGATCAGTCGAAAACTTTAGATAGGATCGACTATCGTTACTTGGAAGCCGCCAGAAAGCTGTCAGATTCTGACACGTTTTCAGAGGTTGGTTTGCTGTAATGCTCGATTAAAGTAAGCTGGCGTCTTACTGAATCGTTTCGTATCGCGGGCTCAGTTCGACAGAACCTCTTCTCTCGACTCTTCTGTACATGATGACTTTTGACCAACTGCTGTAGAAGCTGGAACAGCTGAGAGGCATTTTTTTAAAACTTGAAACTGAGAAGGCCATATCGGTTTATGTGGACGACGTCCCCGTCATAGAGTCAGGTGTCACCGAAGTGCAAGCAGTTACTATCTTTTTAAAGAAATATAAGACTGTGACAGGAGTCAAAAACAACCCGGAGATGTCTGTGGTCTTACAACTCCGTACCAGGGATGGTCCATGCCGTAGGAAGGCGTCGTGAAACGCTACACTGACGGACCTGTTAAACTGGCCTGACCCTCTGGTGGACCAGAACTGGGATGAGCTAACAAAAATGGTGGAATGGGCCGAAAAGAAGTTGCTTCTAAAAGACAGGGCAGTGATAACGAATGGTAACATCTTCTCTGTTACTGTTTACCACCTGATCTTCGTGCCTTGTCCCAATTATTACCTTGTTTGTTATTTAATTTCTTGTGAAAGTGACACGTTCCACTTGTCAGATGCTCCGTCTATTGCTAGCAACCCCTTAATGGCATATTAGAAAAGTTCTAGCTGTAGAGACGCGCTGAACCTGCGCCACCTGTAGACATCCTTAGACGGTGAACGGATGTGGGCACTGTTTATGAGGCAAGTCTTTCCGAAAGTCATTTTGACAGAACTGCAATCCTGAGAGAAGGAAACATGATACTGGATGCCTGACTTCTACAACGTAGTCAGGCGCTCACTGCCCATTTCGAGATAAACTTTACAGGCGCGGAAGTGGCGTCAACCGGTCCACACCCAATATGGGCGCGGAGCGATGAAACTCTTGCAAGCATTCATTCACTGTCTAAAGTATTGTTGGATTGTGGATTGTTGGATTAAGTCAGACATTTGCTGTCACTCATAGAGCGGATCCAGCTATCTCCATTGTAAAGATGGTTCCGACGCCTTCTTCTGGACAGGCAGTATTTATCTATTTATATTATATGTCTGATGACTTTAGCTAAAATGTTGTGCAGTGGACTACATCGAAAGAGTTGAAGACAGACTTCATTTTCGGCCTAGCTCTCATCAACTCTCTCACATTTCATTTGAAGAGAAATATGAGGATGAGGATGAAAGTGCTGCCTCCTAGCAAATTTGTTGAGAGGTGAATGAGTAGACGAGTTCACTCTAAGCATGCGCCTGCGATTGTAGGAAAACAGCAAGAAGCCACTTGCATTAGTGGCCAGGTTTTGTGGGATTAACACGAATAGCACTTAATCCCACAAAACCACATCCACCCTGGCCAACGCGAATAGCACTTGGAGGTTTTTTTTTTACCTCTTTTGAGGAATTATTCATTGTTTTGAATATATTTTTCTTTGTTACTGTTACTCTCCTATTTACACGCTCTTTCATGTAATCACACATAGTACCATTTTATACAATCCTCAATATTTTTATGAACCCTTAGTGTTGAGAAAGAAAACATTCTTCTTCTTCTTCTTCTTCTTCTTCTTCTTCTTCTTCTTCTTCTTCTTCTTCTTCTTATTATTATTATTATTATTATTATTATTATTATTATTATTATTATTATTAATTTTTATCTCAGGTTTTATTGGAACTCTTGGAGTCTTGCATGTGTAGCGGGCTTGCAGCCTGCAGCCTACGGCACTATGCTATCTGTTCTTTTCCACTACCTAATACTTTCCTGATTATTCTAGTCGTGCCAAGGAGGCAAACCTTTTGTATCAGTTCTACTGGGCACTCAATTCCGATTCTTTCTGTATTCCTCTTGATGCCTTCTGATACCGTCCCCAAGGACCTAACAATAATTGGCATTATCTTCAACCTTCTTCATTTTCCACAGCCTGGCTATTTCGTACTTAAGAGAGTTGTATTTATCTTATTTCTTTGGCCTTCCATCCTGACTATTCGTGGGTCAGAAGGGCACGAAATATCAACCATATAGCACATGTAGTGCATCTTGTCGACCATCACTAGGTCCGGTCTGTTATGTTCTAGCACTTGATCTGTTTGGATTGAGAAATCCCAGGGGCTTTTGCAAGTTTCCAACTCCACCGCTCTCTGCCACTCACTTTAGCCCCCACTTTTCGCACAGTTTCCAATGTAGCACTTTCGCTACCTTATCGTGTAAGTATCCATACTTCTTTTCAGAAAACACGCTAAATTCCTTGTAATTTCAAACATAGCTAAGCACTCAACGATCCACGAATGTGGAATCATATCGTAAGCTTTTCACAAAACAATCCAGGCCATTCTCAAATTTGTGCTCTTTCGCTTACAATCTTGCATTACCATTTTGTCTATCAATAATTGGTCTTTGATACCTCTGCATTTCCTCCTGAAACCTTTTTGTTCCATTGGCAAAATGGAATATTGGTATCCATATCCTTATACATATACATATATTACATGTCCAGCTTTGAACACATAAACCAATTCCATTATTTTTATATCACCTTTTTTTTTACTTCGAGCAGTCACTCAACACACACACACACACACACACACACACACACACACACACACACACACACACACACACACACACACACACACACACACACACACACACACACACACACATCTACAGTTGTGTATGCATGGGATGACAAAAATCAGAGCTTTGAACGAAAATACTTAATTGTGTTTCGATCTGTTTGGTTTGCCTCCATTTGCTTTCCGTCTCCTCCTGGCTTTAAAACAGTCCCAGCATTGATGTAGTCGACTACATTCCTTGAATGAGTAGTTTCAACTTGGTTGCAATTTAGTAACCTGAAACATTAAATATATTTCTCTTATTGCCACTCTTTACTCCGCGGACTTAGTCCTCGGTAAAGACGTCGGAGTCTAAGTTCAAATCAGTTGACCACTACTACGTGTTTTTTATATTGAGCATCGCTGGATCTCCCCTGTTGATACTCTCTGTGTGTGTCTGACTCTGCGTACACACACACACACACACACACACACACACACACACACACACACACGCACGCACGCATGCACGTACACACACACACACACACACACACACGCACGCATGCACGTACACACACACACACACACACACACAAACACACACACAATTATAAGTATACACACACACACACATATACATACATACATACATACATACATACATACATACATACATACATACATACGCATACATACACACACTCCGAAGTCCTCATCGAGGCACTAAACATATAAACAACTCCCTACGAGACTCCCACGAACAAAACAAATATAACTAAAAACACTGTCCAATTTCCTTCTCTGTCTGTCTGTCTGCTTGTCCCCTCTCTCTCTCTCTCTCTCTCTCTCACACACACACACAGACATATGGGGGTAGGAGAGAAGGAAAGAAAGAGATAGAGAGAGAAAGAAATTTGTGAGAACATTGGGAATGCTTGATGGAAATCTAAATCGCCTAACAGCGGTTTAACCTTGAATAATGTTATTTTCAGCGCTTTGAGTTTTGTATACTCAACATGAACGTACTATAATATATACGACTACGAAATAATTGGTCATTTATTTAGTATAGCAGGGCAAGTGAAACTCCCAGTATAAATTTTATATACAATATATACTAATGTCTAACAAAGTAGGACAAGTTAAACTCCATTTATAAATATTATATAAATATTACAAATATTAAAATCCATGATTCCAAGGAAAGTTAAACTCCAAATATAGACATTATATGTTATACACACTCATGTCCAACATAGTGAAATACCATATGTAAATATTATACATTACATGCACTCGATATTTACAACGAAAATTCAAATTATGAATGAACAGCTAAGATTTTCTATCAGCACCAATTTGAGAAAGAAAAGGACAGCAAGACTCCTGACAGGACTCGAAACCTGTTATTGTGTCCTCTTTCTCATTGTTGTCTTAAACTGGTAACTATAATATCCTGATATCTCTGCCATTTTAATATGGATTCACGAAGATAATTTTAATATTCAGTTAAGGTGGCGTGGTCAACTTTCAGCAGTTTCTGAACTTTGATATTTGACATTGAGTTGTATGTGTACCCCTCGAATCCCTCTCTCTGTACGCGCGCAAACGTGTGTATACGTGCGTATATATGCGCATGCACGCAAAGATATATATGTATAAATGCATCATTCACGAATATGTATGCTTGCGTGTATGTACGTATGCATGTATATATGTATGTACACGTGGAGGCGCAATGGCCCAGGGGTTACGGCAGTGGACTCGCGGTCACAGGATCGCGGTTTCGATTCCCAGACCGGGTGTTGTGAGTGTTTATTGAGCGAAAACACCTAAAGCTTTACGAGGCTCCGGCAGGGGATGGTGGCGAACCCTGCTGTACTCTTTCACCACAACTTTCTCTCACTCTTTCTTCCTGTTTCTGTTGTGCCTGTAATTCAAAGTGTCAGCCTTGTCACACAGTGTCACGCTGAATATGCCCGAGAACTACGTTAAGGGTACACGTGTCTGTGGAGTGCTCAACCACTTGCACGCTAATTTCACGAGCAGGCTGTTCCGTTGATCGGATCAACTGGAACCCTCGACGTCGTAAGCGAGGGAGTGCCAACAACAACAATGTATGTACACACTTAAGTGCATCTATACACTGTCCATATAAAACTATATATAAATAAGATGGGGCAGGTGTGTTAGGTCGGTGACATATATCAATATTTACTTTATTTAAATAACTATACTCATATGTAACAATACAAAACCAGCCTTCTGAATGAAACAATCACTCGCTGAGTTGTTATTCGGTATTGGCCTACTGGATACAAATTATTTGAAGTTTTCATAAAGTATTCCATAGAGGTGAAATGTATAAAACTTACGATATAATGAATATAAAGAAATATAACAAGAGAGCAACAGAAGTCTAACTATTTAAATAAAGAATGAAAGAGAAAAGGAAAATATATATAAAGCGAAATGTATTTTAACAGAAAAGAGAACAAAGGAAATAAAACCATATCGTAAAATAGTTCTTAGATACATAAATATGTCCATGTGATGTATTTGTTGTTGCCTGCTCACTGAGACATTTCAACACGAGATTAAGAAATTGCTATCCATTATTAATTACAGTTTTTTTTTTTGAAGTCCCTGATTTATCAGCAGTCGGTCTTGAGTAAATCCAAGCTTCTGAACTTCTCGTCAATTTACCTGGTAGTCTGATATTTCATAACTAAGCCACTCAGCATTTGGTAAGATTACTATCACAATTCTTACAGTACGTGAAGATTGAGAGTAAAGTGATGGTCCCTGACACGGCAGTAAATCAGTTCCCTCAAGCAGTCAGTCTGTACTCTGAACAGGGCAATTTGTGTGAGGGCAATTTGCGTGTGTGTATGTGTGTGTGCATGTGTGCACGCGCGCGTGTGTGGGTGTGTGCGCGTGTGAGTATAATATTAGTAATTTAGTAGTTTTCCTTTCCATGTTCATTTTGAACCTCTTTTCTAGACTGCTGACCCCTCTAATGAATGTATAGTGCACCAGATCATGTTCGCTTTAAAATTACTGTAGGGGAGACTGGGTCTAGTTGTTACACGGGTAAGTTGTTACGAGCCCATTGTTTCCAACTTCAAGAAATAGGTAGCACCCGGGTCTCTACCTCGTGATGGCCAACTCTATAGCATCATGACTGCACATATGTATTGCACTGGCGGGCTGTCACCAGGAAAGGTATGGCTCAAAAACGATTTTTTACTCCAAAAGTGAAATTTTGCCACAAAGTTATTTCCTTTCAGGCTCATTAAATATGAAGTTACCGGTATCTCTCACACCAGCCTCTTAAGATGTTAACAGAACGTCAACTGTACCAAAAAATAAACCTTCAACTTCTTTATATTTTCAGGATACTGCAAGAAACTAAGGACAGAGGGGAAAATAGCCAGTGTTGGATATGCTTCTCTGCGTGCAGTTTTTACCAAGGAGCAAGAAGACTTAAAGCTGCAAAAATTTACCGTGGTCTGACTCCTTCTGACATTCGAAGCCTTGCTTACAACTATGCGAAGGTCAATGAAATCAAGTGTCCAGATTTCTGGCCTGCCAATGAATGCGCTGGTGTTGACTGGTTCTCAAAGTTTATGAAGCGGAATTCCAACCTCTCCATCAGAACCCCAGAAACCACAAGTCTGAGTAGGGCAACAAGCTTCAATCGAATTAACGTGGACACGTTTTTCGATAATCTGACAGAGGTGTTTGACCGTTACAAGTTTGAGAGCCATGGCATCTACAACTGTGATGAGACGGGTGTCACAATAGTGCAACGACCAGATCGAATTGTGACAGAAAAATGAGTGAAACAAGTAGGAGCGATGACTTCCGCTGAGAGAGGGACCCTGGTGACAGTTTGCCTTGCAGTAAATGCCAGCAGTTATGCAACACCACCAATGCTAGTGTTCTTTAGAGTCCACTTCCGTGAATACTTCATTGCTAATGGGCCAACAGGTTGCTGTGGATCAGTAAATCCAAGTGGATGGATGAAGGAGGCAGATTTTCTTAAATTTCTGGAACACTTCGTGAAGCACACTCGTTGCAACAAAGAGCATCCTGTCCTGTTGCTATTCGACAACCACAACTCCCATATCTCATTGGCTATCATTGATTTCTGCCGAGACAGTGGTATTGTTCTGCTATCATTCCTTCCACACTGCTCACATAAGCTACAGCCACTCGATTGGAGTGTCTATGGCCCTCTTAAGAAGTACGTGAATAGGACGTGTGATGGGTAGATGAAATCGCAAGCAGGTAAAACGATGACCATTTACGACATCCCGGCGATCTTGAAGGAAGCTCTTCCACATGCGTGCACACCAGTCAACAACCAGAAAGGATTTCAAGTCAGTGGAATCTGGCCCTTTAACAGGGTTGTCTTTGATGATGACGAATTCTTTCCAAGTTACGTCACGAACCGTCCTGCTCCAAAACAAAATGAATACCAGTCTGAGTTGCAGCCAGACGACCATCCTGACGTGCAGCATGGCATGCAGTCAGATAACCAGCCTAATTTGCAGCCAGACGACCAGTCAGACGTTCAACCAGGCGACCAGGTCAATGAACAGCAAGACGGTCCGACAGACCACCCTACACCAGGCCCAAGTTTTCCGGCTGGTGTTGTTACAAGCCCAGAGATGTTGCGCCCATTAAGGAAAACTTCCTCTAAGAAGAAAGGTCGAGATCGTGGAAGTCGCAAGAGGTGCCAAACAGCCATTCTAACCCTAACCCCCGTAAAACAGCGAACGGAAATCCAAACTAAAGAAGGCAACTGTTACAGAAAAGGCGACAAAGGGTTAGGGAAAGTCAACTAAAACAAGTAAAGGCAAAGGGAAGCAGCCTCGCAGCAAGTCGCCGATTGGAAATGTCTTGTCTGCTCAGATTGGCATTCCAGCTCCCTTCCAGGTGAAGAATGGGTGCAATGCATGATCTGTAAAGACTGGGCACATGCTGACTGTACCAATGGACGACAGGACTTTCTGTGTGATCTGTGTGGCGAGAAGTTAATGGAGGACGATTCCGACTAGATGGCGCATGTAACAAATTGGCTGATGAGGACTCTCAGTATCACAGTTAGGATATGAGGTAGTTCAAAGCACAGTTAATCAATTAAAATAGTACTTCTTAGACGCAAGAAGCAGGAGACGTATTCATTTTAAACGTGTTTGTTAACATGATTCCGAGTTGTCGACAGTTGTAACAAAGTACCCCAGTAAGTGTCATAACGTACCCCGCACTCGGGGAAAATTGTTACAGCTGACACCACCTCATTAATTAGAACCCGTCTAATTAATGTTATGTAATTTCTGTTTTTTGCTGGTGATAACAATAAATAGAGATGTTTTACTAATTAAATCTGAAAAGAAACTTCAGCTGTGTTCATTTATGTGGGTGTCAAGGCAAAAAAATGAAAAAAAAAAATGTAACAACTGGACCCGGTCTCCCCTACTATTTTTCATATTGTTCCCAATGTTTGATCAACAGGTGTTTAAATATATTATTTTCAGCTGTAACCAATCCTGTCGAACTATTCCAAATTTTATTGTCCTTAAACTGAATGGCCCTTCCTCCTATTTATATTTTTTCATGTTCTGAGGTTTAAGGTTTTATCCGTTTCCCTCCTTCTTTATTCAACTGAGGTTTAACACCAGATATGAATAATTTAGATAAGACCTCGTTATAGAACATTTACCATCATATTCATTCAAACGCATCTTTCAAGCAACTTTGTAAGTTAGAATTTTCAACCTCCTTGCATAAGTCAGGTTTTATAATCCAGGTATTCTATTCAATCTAGGTATTCTATTCTTTGAACAGATGCAATTTCTCTCATGCGTTCTTTATTTTAGAAATTCTAGACTGGAGTTGCAGAGTGGGAGTTACAATACGTTCGTAAAAGTTGCAATACGTCCGTAAGATGCTTTCGTGTTTTAGTACCGAAGACTACATTATCCAATATGCCTTTATGAGTGTGATTTGAAAGATATTTCTCTACTATTTTCAGTGGGATTAGAAACCATATAAATTACCCCTCATTATAGTCTAGTAATTTTACTGGTATGTAACTATTCTAGCACTGGACTAATCTAGGTTCAATAGAAAGGTTTTTATGAGAGCTGGAAGCGTCACTGCAGTAGCTTCCTGTGCGGCTAGAGTTTCTTTTAAAGTTATTGTACTCACTTCTTTAAGTCAATTCGCGATTATTTCTGCTACACATGATATAGTGAGGAATATAGATATTTTTCAAGGAAAAAACTCGCTTTCTTACCTGCAGTCATATGCTTAAAAAGCATTCTAACCACTGAGTTACCATTTTACTATTTCTTCTTCTGGCACATACATATACAAATACATGTGTGCTTGCGCATGCGCGTACATGTGTTTGTCCGGTTGTGTGACTGTATGTGTGCGTGTGTATGTGTGTATGCATATGTTTTTTTTTTATCACATAAGCAAACAGCTTTAATTTTTCTCACTGCGTCTATTTGAATTTAAATGACGACGCTACCTAAGTTTGTTTTTCTTAATCTCTTGTCCACAGAACAGGAGTGAATGGTTGTGAATTTGTGTTGGTTGATTACCAGAAAATTTATTTTGTTTTAAGATAGTTTTAATGTTGAAGTTTTCGTTTTTTATTATTGTTAATCAACAGAAAATAACTCCTAAATGAAATATATTAAATCATGAATATTAAAATGTGCTCCAATGGAAATAAAACCCGGATTTCTAAATGATTTTAGAGCATTCATGTAAAAGTGGTTGTAAAGGTTGCTAACTTACTTAGAGTGGAAAATTTCATTCATTTCTGTTTTGTATTGTATATATTTTCAATATCTTTTGATACTTAGATCAAATTCTGTCAAAATATCAACAATGAGTAACTTTTCAGACAAAGCCAAAATTGACTTTTGGATTCGAAAGCCAAACTATGGGAAGTACACGAAAATGGCACGAACACTACCTGATTTATTAAAAGATATTAAATCAAGAATTGAATTAAACGAAAGAGAAGCTAAATCTGTTTTGGAGTATCTCGATAATTTAATCAAAGAAAATAATGTTGTCATGGCAAAATTAGTGGAAGAAAACCTCCTCAAGCGAGAAGAATTGGTGAAATCTTTGTACAAAGATGTTCAAGATACTTCACCTGTCGGAGATAATGGTGAAATGACACAGAGGCGACAACATACTCTTCAAGAAACTGTAGAAAAAAGTTTAGATAAGTTGTGCCATAATCTCAGGAATTTAAATTTGACACAATATGTGACCAAAAAGAAAGAGGATAGTATGGAAGATTGCAATAAAAAAATATGCTTTTTTGAAGACGTTAAACAAAAGCAAAGTACTTTTGAAGACAATTTGCTTCAGCGGCTTCGTACGATATACAATAGCTACAACAAAGTAAACTTCAAATGGGAGATGGCATGTAACACTGTCGCTACTTATAAATACTTGGTCAATCAAATGAAGAAAGAATTAGTTAATATTCCTCATGAGCTAGAATTGAGTGAAAAGGGTTTAGCTGAGGCGAAAAAGGAACTAGGAGAGCTATCGATTTTATATGAAAATGAAGTCAAAAGATGTTTAAAAGCGCAAACGGAATTAGAAAATACAAAACGTCTTCTAATCGTTGGTAAACAAACTCAAGAGTCTAATTTGGAAGAGAAAAAAATGAAGAATAAAAAATTGAAGACAGAAAAATCTAATAAAGATATGGGTATAAATGAGGCCGAACGAGAATTGAAAGAAAATCGAATGATATCTATAAAAAAGGAACTAGAAGACACAGAGGTTAAATTTATTAAACTTAAAGACATGAATGAAGCAATCAAAACAGAGCTTGATATTAAAAAGTTAGATGATTTACCCCCAAGAATTAACTGGGAAAATACTGCTAAAGAGCAGTTAATGGCTGCTATAAATCAGGCTCTTGAAACTCTCATTTGCAAAAAAGAAGAAATTCGTCACATCAAAGGAAATTTGGAAGCCGCTGAGATTAAAAGAACACAGGAATTAGATAAAATGAATGACTGGATTTATGAAGTCAGGAATATGTACCTAATGGGCAAAGAACGTCATTTCAGCGTACACAAACAGAGTTTGCAAATAAAGGAACTACTTAACCAATATGAAAGTGTGAAGAAAGACCTTTGTGACCATGTTGCAACAGTATTTCAGGGTGAATTAAAGGGCCAAACTCTAATTGAGGTAAAAGAAAAACTTGAAGAAATCATCGAAGAATTGCGGCCTAAGCCAATTAGCGATACCTTAGCTTCCGAGATAGAGGTTGGTGACGTAGAAGAGGTAGTTGAAATGAAATTTCCGTTGGATTACATGGGTGCACAAGATGAGAATTTAGCCTTTGAATTGACGGAGGCCCAAAACGAGAAATATATTTCACATGCAGAGGCTAAATCGAGATCCATGAAGATCGTTGAAGAGGCGAAAAGTAGGAAGAGCTAATAGTATCAATTTTAAGTCTTGATAAATTCTTTTCATAACATTGCTAATAAAATGCTATCTATAATACATCGAATCTGCTTTGCGTTTTAGAGATTAACTGAAGATAAGTACTGCTAATCAAAATCGAGGCCAGCTGGATTTGAATGCTGAACCGTTTCTCTCAATCGCACACGGTTAAAGTTTTTGCAAACAAGAGGTATAGTCGACTGAAATAATTCCTGCATATTAGTGTAATGTCTACTTTAATTCATATAATTCCAGTTTAAGTATTGGCATGTTTTCTGAAGATTTTCGATCTTTTTCATATTGTTTGCCAGTTCTAGGTGGCCCTTCTGTAGCTTCCTACTTCCCCCTTTTACATTTTGTAACGATATTTTGTGTTGATCATAAATCAGTCCTTTGTATCAGCTATACTAAGAATACTTCTCAGACGTAGATCTCTGAAGACACTCAGTTCCCACATGTCACTTGCAAAAATTGTTACTGGCACCAAGTGTTGTACAAATGAAACTACACTCTACTTCATTTTATAGATCACATTAAAACCACGGAACTGATACTTGATTTTGTAGATTACATTAAAAGTACATAATGTAATATCTACAAAACGGATATTGCTTTTACAGCTCTGCGTGCCGTTTCCCAATACAGACGGGTCATATTTGCTTCTACTAGTTATTTTCTGATTGTTGGTGACATCTTTTTCGCCTTATATTCTATGTTATTTTGGTAATTTCACTATTTGTATTTTTTCGTAGTAGCGAAAATTGTAGCAAATATTTGTGAATATCAACTATAAAAGCATCGATAGAAGTCAGCAGTCGAACAGTAGTAACAAACTATGTTGTAACACTAAACCTTTTGGTTAAAAGCAACAACAGCAATGTATCTTTCTTTTACTTTGAAAGAGTTCACCTTGCTCGTCACCACCATGCACACACTAACAGACAAGACAACGAGTATACATCGTTCCCAAAATGCCATAGTATATGATAAACGATATATTTTAGAGTGTGACGTGTGATAAACGATATATTTTAGAGTGTGACGTGTGATCCTCAACTTCAGCAGAAGCATGGCATATGAGGAACGTTAATCTGTGAATCGTAACTAGTCAGTTGATATTACTTACGTAGCCATATATCTTATTTCTTTATTGCCCACAAGGGGCTAAATATAGAGGGAACAAACAAGGACAGACGAACGGATTAAGTCGATTACATCGACCCCAGTGCGTAACTGGTACTTAATTTATCGACCCCGAAAGGATGAAAGGCAAAGTTGACCTCGGCGGAATTTGAACTCAGAACGTAACGGCAGACGAAATACCGCTAAGCATTTCGCCCGGCGTTCTAATGATTCTGCCAGCTCGCCGCCTTATATCTATTAATCAATATTAACAGTGGCTACACAAGAACAACTATCTGAAGAAGCATCTGAAAATGTTTAAAAAGTTTTTGTCGTTGACAAAATCTAACTCGATTATCCTAAAATAAGTAGAAGTACAGTGGATAACGTAATCATGGATACACAGAAAATAGATGCCACTTACATAAACAAGATATATTTCAGCACCAATTACTTAATTGTTTAATCAATCAATCAATCGGTCAACCAGCCAATCAAATCAGTTTCTCTCTCTCTCTCTCTCTCTCTCTCTCTCTCTCTCTCTCTCTCTCTCTGTCCCTACTAACCTACCTACCTATTTATCACTTAAGATTGATATTATATATACATAAAAATAGAAAAAAGGCGGCGTACTGGCAGAATCGTTAGCACGCCGGACAAAATGCTGAGCGGCATTTCGTCCGTCTTTACGTTCTGTGTTCAGATTCTGCTGAGGTT
>NC_142932.1:78620471-78630471 GCF_046866305.1 Octopus bimaculoides
AGCATTCACATTATCCTATTTTGCGATCAGCCACGTGTCAGATATACAAATATTCTGCCACATTCTTGTATCAATGTCACAGGACTTAATGCCTTATTATCATTTAGTATCTTACACCGATGATATCGATTTTAGCATTCATTCTCCATGGGGTTCATCAAATATATTAAATAAATATTTTTAAACGTTAAAACAAAATAAAAAGCCTCCACTCAATAAAAATAAAATATGTGCTTATCTGTGATGTTGTAATCTTAATGATACTTTGGTTGTTTCATCTCAGTTGAACCACAAGAAACAACCCTATGGCCAAAAGATGGTAAGGTGTGGTTTGAGGGAAATTTAACTGGTGTTTTTAGTAAGTTGAGAAACCTCGTGTTGTAATGGTAGGCAGCCTTTTGCTTGCAAGCGAAATTTAGTTCGCATTCGCATTTGAAACAACCCACTGACGAAGTCCACAAAAACCTGTATGAAAAAGCAAAACAAAACAAAAATTCAGTTTAAACCTTAAATTAAGAAGAATTATGTGTGTGTGTGTGTGTGTGTGTGTGTGTGTGTGTGTGTGTGTGTGTGTGTGTGTACATATACACACACACAAATCTATCTATCTATCTATCTATCTATCTATCTATCTATCTATCTATCTATCTATCTATCTATCTATATGTCTATCTATCTATCTATATTATATATAATACAAATAATGAATGAGTATATTCATATATACGTACATGTATGTACATACATATATAGATGCATATCTGGGTACAGGACGTTGCAAAAAAAAAACGTAGACAATATACATATACATATACAATATACATATACATATACATGCACACATGTATGTATATAAATAATTATGTAAATATACATGAATATGTGTGCGAGAGTGTGAATTGTTTCCATGAATGCCCGTCTTGTATTTTGAAGATACAAAACTAGCAGCCACGAAACTATATATTTTACTATTTCCCATCTCGCAAGAAAGCTTTATATAATACTAGCAGAAATACCCGGCGTTGCCCGGGTTAAAGAGAATAATGAAATCTAAAAACGCCGTCTAGACTACGCATCATCTTTATATATAGAGATGTATATACACACACGCACCCAAACACACGTATATATATGTATATCAATATAAATATATGAAAGTCAATGAAGTTTCGTAAAAGAAGGTGATCATGTACATACTTTCTTGCTGTTGTGATTATAACACCTCATTGTAAACTATGTTCCTTGTTTTCCCTTGTGGAGCATATACAAATAGGTTTTTTTTTGCTGCCCACTCTTGAGCAGCCAACATACAGTTGTCCATGTGAGAAGCAGGGCTCTTCCAAGAGAAGACCAGCTACAGACAGTGTTTGACCCTGAGATTTGTTTATGGACATGGCAAAAGTCACACGAAGGGGGAATTGTAGTCTTCTGAATGTAAAAGGAATGTCTGCTCCTGATGGAGTAAGAGGAATTCTTGGAATAAAGACGTCATCCCCTTTTGCACATCCAGAAAGAATGGTAGCCTCGATAACGTGTGACATCATTTTCTAAATAATGCTCATCTGTTATGTTCGGGTTAAAATTTCATCAACATCAAAATTATATGAATTTTCATGGGAGTTATGGCCGTTATGCAAAGAATATAATTTCCAAATTTCATAAAGATCCATTCAGTACTTTTGACGTAGTTTTGGATAAGAAAACAAATGACTAATGTGTGTGTTTGTGTGCATGTGTATGTGTGTGTGATGGGTGTATATATGTATAGATATCTGTATGCAAGTATATATGTATATATGTGTACATATTACATGTACATCTATATATATATATACATCTACACATATGTATACATATACATGTATGCATATAGATCTATATATATATATATATATATATATATATATATATATACATATACGTGTACATCTATATATATACATATACATCTCTCTCTCTCTCTCTTTCTCTCTCTCTTTCTCTCTTTCTCTCTCTCTGAAAGTATCTGTCATTACAGTATCGAAATGGTGTACATATACATGTATATGTATACATATACATCTCTCTCTCTCTCTCTTTCTGTCTCTCTCTTTCTCTCTTTCTCTCTCTGTGAAAGTATCTGTCACTACAGTATCGAAATGTGATTGTTTCAGTTAGTGGAATAGTTTCATTTTTAAAGTGAAAGTATTTGACATGAGTGTTTTTGTTTCACTTTTGACACGTAATACTTAAATAGTGGAGGAGATATTATGTTGCCGTGTGCTCGAACTCTGCAAGAAGTTAATAATTTTTTTTTTACTAAAACACAACTGGAACCCTAAGTAAGGCATGTGTAAAATTTGAATGAAATTGGTAGCGTAGTTCTCGAGTTTTAGGGATTCACACAGACAGACAGACAGACACACATTCTCATTTTTATATATATAGATTCATTTAGAGGGAAATCAGCCAAGTCTAACTCAATTCACAACTTAGGAAAACAGTTAGGTTGTTGGCTGCATTTTCAAAAGCAGAATTCTCTGGAAGCAGTTATCCCAAATGTAAATAGTAAAAACTTTCTTTTTTTTTCGATTCCTAAATTACTAACTTTCACTCTTTTATCTTTTTTCTTTCTCCCTATCTGTCTTTCTGTCTGTCTGTCTCTCTGTCTATCTCTCTCTGAAAGATTAGAATGGGAAGAGATAGAGAATTAGATACACACATGAAGAATAAGAGCTAGATAGTGATAAAGAGATGATGGAATTGGTCTATATTTTTATTGCTATCCCCTATGGCAGCTTTTTAAAGTAAACATTGAATTCCGATCTTTTGAACATCATGTATCATGCTCTTGGAAGAAAAAAAATCCAAAATATATTTTCTGACCTCCACTTCCAATAACATGTGCAGCACTTCGACGCTTTATGTGTCAGCAAAAGCGTTTATACATGCAATAAAAGGAGACGAGTACACACCAAAAAAAAAAAAAAAATAAAAATAAATAAAGCAAAACATTATCATGGTATTTCAGCCTGCAAGAAATAGCAGTTAAATCTGCCTTAAAACACACCATATTCTACATCATTGCTAGACCTAGTAGGAATAGCAGCCAAATCTTTCTAAAGCCACATGTTACTGCTTTATGTAAAACAAAACAAAACAAAGCAACAAAAAAAAAAAACGTATTTGTATATATGTACCTAAGGGGGCATCTACGTAATAGTTAGACCTGTTAGAAATAGCAAGCAAATCAATATCTGAACATATCCTGGTGTCAAAAAGATGAATGTGTGTGCGCGCGCGCGTAGGCGCGTGCGTGCACCCGCGTGTAGGCCAACGTAGGAGCCCTAAAATTTTATGTCGATCTGTTAGAAATGATATCCAAATCTCCTCCAATCTTAAGTATGTATATATGTATGCATAAGCCAACATGGTTAGTTCAATCTGCTAGAATAAAATCCAATTTACCCTCTATGCACCCCTTAGTACCTTAGGTACGTGTTTGTATGAGCCAATGTAAGAACCTTTATATATTATGTCAATCTACTACCCAAGACTCCAACACTCGGCTATCTTGTGTATATTTAAATGTATGAGTCCAATAAAGACAATTACCATAAGTAGGAAGACAATATAGAAACAGCAGCCAAATATTAAACAAACCATTAGATAGGTCTGCTAGAACTTTGGATTGGTATAAAAATCACAGTCTAAAATATGATATCCCATGTCATGAAAGTCATAACGAATTTTTACCTCCAAATTTAAATGAATTGACACTTAAATTTAAAAGGCTTCTCTTTCCTGTAGGACTCAACTTGGCTATGGCTATCGATACATCTCAAGGACAAGTATTAACAGTTGTTGAACTGAATCTGTTGGATAAACCGACTATGAGAATAGCTTGTCTTTTCATGTGACCAGCTTTATTTTGGCACTTCAAAAGTAAGAAACTTTGATAGACTCTACCATTTGTACTTTGTCTAATGACTATAGCAAAAAACACTTGTGTGAATGGAATGAGAAAGCCTTCTTTGGTAGAGCCCTCGCCAACTTTTTGAAGTTTGAGAGTGACGAGTAAGCTGCTGTCTTCGAGTTAATTTCCTGAAAAGTGGATGAAAGTGGTGAAAATGGCAAGAGTGGATGATACCATGTAAAGTATAATTCTCTAAGTTGGACAACGAAGATTGGGGAGACCCAATCTTGCTGTTTACCATGTATACTTGCATTAATTACTCTTTGTTAATGCTGTATACAATGGATACATTTTTAAAGTCATTTTATTCTACGTATATCTCCACACTTTATGGTGTCTTTTTATCGTCTCCCTCATCCGTCGCCCTAGTGATAAATAAATTTTAAAAAATGATGATGATGATGATGATGATGATAATGATAATGATAATCATCATCATCATCATCAATATTTTGAAAGATTTTTCTTGATATTTATTCACTATCCAACGGACGCCACCTGAACGCTTGAGGTAGATAACGGGTATGATGGTTTTTAAAACATTGGATTATTGATTTATGATGTTGAAAAGCGCTAGGACTGGATAAATTTTGAAAATCAGATGTACACATGAGTGCTCAATAAAAATGCTATAAAACTATGAAATTTAAGGTGTTAGGGCTCTTCCTTAAAATTACACACTGTCCATTAGGATTATTTTCTGGATTTCTTTAAAGCAGTGTTTTCTTGGTATATCGACGAATTTTTCTCTTCTCTTCTTTATTACCCTGAGCGCGCTATGCTAGAAAGTATCATTGTGGTTTTCTTCTTTCACACTTTGGCAATCTCGATAACTAAGCCTTTGTACTTCTGTATTATAATGAGTTCTTTGGCTGCGATATTGTTGTCCATGGAAACATCCGTATGATATAGGAGACAAGCTTTATCTATACGAATTTTTACTGTTGTGTCTAGGCGATTTGCCTTGGTAGTTCTATCGGTATGAATGGCAAAATTCCAGAGAATGCTATATGACCAATCTCATACCAGTTTTAGTCGATTCTTTTCTTATATTGCCTGCAGATTTTCCTATAAATATATTGTCCTATTTGGATTTCCCAAGCTTGTTATTTCCGAGGGAAGAAAAAGTACGTTAACAGTAGCAGCACCGTCTTTGAAACCATTACAGCAACGAGTGGTAACTTCACCGTCTCTTTCACCACTACTACCAATGCTGCCACTATCACATTTACTAAGCCTTCGGAAACCAGTAACACCACCAACGCCGAAGCCATTTGCAGCAACAAGTCGATTTTGAAGAAACAAAAGCATCTTTGTTGGAACCACGCGACCTTCTGGAACAAACAGTCAAGAGAACAGTGATCTATCGTCATGTCTTGTTTATGAACCGACGAGTAGAAAAAGCCATTCATGCCCAACTAGAAAAGCACACACACGAAGCCATTCTACTTTGTGTGTGTGTGCTTCAGTGAGATTTTCTTTTCATTCCGACGTACTTAGGTCGGCGCATTTAAAGATTAGCATTTCGTACATGCCGGTAGGATTGGACATCTGATATTTCTAGAGGGAGATAATTTCCTTCTAGAAATTAAGAAGCATCGACAGAAAATTTATTCGGTATTAGATTGGTAGTTATCATCCAAGTCAAACCAGAAAATCTGAACAAAATTCCTGATCATATAGAACTCTACACCGGACAAGAGCTAAATATTACAGTGGGAGGGAGAAGATTGAGATGCTACTTATGTATGGGGAGGTGCCATAAATCGAATAGTTTTAACCAATCTGTGCCAAACAAATTGTTTATATTATTCACAACGAATAATTTTGCTTCGCGTGTCTCTCCTCGAAATGTGACGTCGATACATGTTTTGCCCATGTACTGTAATTCATCGCCCGTTACACCACGCGCTATTTTCGCTGTTTTATGTAATCTCGGTTTACCAATTTTTTCCCAAGTATCCGCATTTATAATCGAGATGTCACTACTTGTGTCTAACTGTAATTTGGTATTCACATCATTTATTTTTACGTGCACGAATTTTCCTGTTTTTTCCGCCGCAATCACTCTCCGCTGAAAACACCTTAGAACTTTTTGTGTTTGAGCTTCGTAGACTTGTTCTACAATGAGAACTCCTGTGTCCCAGCTTCTGACAACTAAAGCATCTTTTGCTTTTAAACAGACAATCCTTTTTGTAGTGTAGGCTCCCACAACCATAACACGAGTTTGGACCTGACACTTTTTTTTTATTGTGCTTCCCGGGGACGACACATTTCAATTTTTTGCAGAGTCTTTATCTTGTTTTGTTTTTTTTTCACATCATGTTTAAAATTTACTATAGTCTGATATTCTTCTGCGATGGTCTGTGGAGATAAATCCTGGTTCGTTTGCTCCATTTTCGAGAGAATCCTTGCCCGAATTTCTCTATCTTCAGATGCTATAACTCTTTGCACGAAAATAAGTGGTTTAAACATATCCTGAGTGAGATCCTGCAGTTTGGTTATTCGGGCGTTGGCGATAAAATCCTCCTCCTCATCTTTTGTTAAGTTCCAACTCTCCATTCTGATGTTGAATAATGAACTTCTATTACAAAATCTTTTGAAAGCAATTCCATGGTTTCTTGGAAACCAGTCTCACTCGACTTTTTGGGCAGAATAAAGTTATACTAACGCTCTTGTTCGGCAGGAGCTACCTTGCGTAGTAAAAGCTTTACTTTCTGCTTCTCCGACCATGACTTGCATTCGTTGTTAAAAATTTCCTCGTATCTTTTATAATACGCTGGAAACGTAATACCTTCCTCCAGATTATACGTAAATTCAGAAATTGTATAAGCCATGCCATCTCGCGTAAACGAGCTTACTGGATTTTTGGACTTCACCGACTATAATTCAGTTAACTGTTGTCGTTGTATTTGTTTTTGCAACTCCTGTAGTTGTTCCTGTTGCTTCTCTTGAAGCTGTACTACTGCGGCTAATAGGCTTTCCATGACATGGAGATTGTCAAATAACCAATGTGAGTTTCGAACGATCCTCGTCGCCAAATGTTATATCCTTATGGATAAACGAATACACTGCAACAATGTGATAACAATATAACCAAAACAAACGGCAGTAACCACACGGAACTTAACAACAATCTTTTAAGAACCAACTATCCAACACACTAACTCGAACTGTAAGCTTTGAACTCCAACTTTGAACTATCAACGCAAGAACTGTGGAACTAGCAGGAACTCTTTTCTTTATTTAAGCACTCAGGCCTATACACAGAGGGGACAGCACAAAGACAGACAGAATATCACAGTGGGGACAAAAAACACAGAACCAATGAAGGATGAACAATAATAATGAAGATGAAATGGCTGCATGCTCCCCACTCGCAAGCAGTACCATTTAAATGATTTAGTTTAACGTTTTTATCATTTTTTCCCTCTTATTTTTTTCTTTTTGCATCTGTGTTACAGTTATTAAAGTTTCAAACATTTATTTACTTTTTTTTACCATTTAAGTAAGGCAGTGGGTCCTCATAATCTATTACTGGCGGAAAATCGTCGAACTCCACGAGTACTTCTGTTGCATCTATCCTATTTCCAAACCATTCTCTTAGTCTTGCATATCTCTCCTTGTCAAGTACAATTGCCTTGGTATTCTCTGGATAGTATTCTGTTGTTAGCTTCACTGTTATTATCGACTTCATTTTCGTCATTTTCTTTTCAATCTCCGTGCTTTTCGTATAAGTCACCATATGCCATTTATTTTTCGGTTCTTTTTTAATTACTTGTTCCTGTAGTCCCACTTGATTTTTCACGTTGGCTTCCCTTGCTCATGTTGTTGGAATCTCATGTCGTGTCTCTTCCTGTTTACTTTCCTTCCTTTTCTTTAACGGACTCTTTGGCGGTGAGTCCACGTTTTTCTTCTTTTTCTTCTTTTCTCTTTACCACCGTATATTTCTCCTCCACCTTCTCCGGACACTTCTGACTTATTGGGGCCATCACTTCAGCACTCTGTTCCCGCTCGGTACCCTGCTGCTGTTCCTATACACCTTTATCGTCTTTCTGGAGACACCTTGCTCTCATGTATCCTCTTACTCCACACTGGTAACAGATTGGAGGTCTTCCTACCAACACTAGTCTCAATCTCACGTCTTCCGGAAGTATCACCTCCTCCACTATCTTGTGTAAGTCTTGTAAACTGACTTGGATGGCCACGTCCTCGTTACTTTCAACACTTTTATGTCCTCCTCCATATTATACATAATGGCTGCCACCAGCCACACCTCCTCAATCTCCGGGGGTACTCTGCCAATCCTTACCCTGGTCACTCGTTTGCCACAGTAAGTGGGCAGAAGTAACCACTCTGGTATCTTTAGCGCCACAGTGGAGTGGTTTATCGCTTCTTGTTCGCTAGCGAACCTTCCCTCCACTGTGCCGTATCTTCTCCCTCTGGTGTAGAATGTTGTGAGGTTTTTACTTCCTTCAAACACTCCTCTATGGCCTCTACTGTGGCTATTTCTATTCTTTTCGTTGCCGTGGACAGCGTTCTATATATCACTGCCCGCTTCGTTACGCTAGCTGTGAAATTTTCCGGCGAGGTCAACTTCAAACTGGTTCCTTCCTTCTCGATAACTCTGTTGTATTTCTTTAGCGTTTTTGGCTCAATTTTAACTTCTTGAACCTCTAGTGCGTCAGCAGTTAAACTTCTTCCAGTGGCCGAAGCACAGCTGCCGGCTGGAACTGGTTCGCGCTTCATTCTTCTTTTTTCTTCTACTTCGCCCATAAATGTGGAAGAAAACAAACACAAAATCACAGCAAAAAAAAACAAAACAAAAAAACAGCAACTAACAATTCAACAATTCAACAATGAAATTCAACAATTAGGCTCACCCTTGCGGGAGACCTTCAACAAATAATTAACAATGCAACTCACGTTTAACAGGGATAAAAAATGGTGAAACGAACAGTAAAAAAAAAAACTACCATGAACTAGGTCACTTTACTCAGATTGTTACTATTTATATGTAGTGGTCCAATCCATTCGCGCCAGGGCGTGTCGTACTCTCGCACAACAACGAACTATGAACAAAACTAGCAAATTTACAACAAATTCAAGGCTGATTTAATAAAAAAAAGGAGTTGGGTTACCTCATCAATTTTGAAGTGAAAAGAAGTAATTTTTACAGACTTCCTAAAATCCATAAATCCAAACAGATCAGCAACAGCTTAAAACACCTCCATACTCCATAATAAAGATTCCCAAATCAACTATCTCAAATTGCGTCTGATTGTTGCAGGACCAGCACCCAACACCCAAAGATTAAGCAGCTTGCTGGACATAATTTTAAAACCTTTATGTAGATTAGTTCCCAGTTCCATCAGAAATCACATGGACGTCTTAAACCATATCCCAGAACGGGTAGATAAAGAGATAGTGCTAATTAACTTTGACGTAACTAGTCTCTATATAAATACTCCCCACATATATGGACTAGTAACAGTAGAATTCTGGATAAACAAATGCCCACAAAGAATTCAGGAGAGATTCTCAAAAGAATTTATACTTGAAGGTTTACAGATAGTACTGGAAACCAACTACTTCTTTGATAATCAATATTATCTACAAATACAAGGCACTGCGATAGTGACGAAAGTCGCACCAACATTATCTACACTAGTAATGGGATACCTAGAAGAAAAAAATATATACCCTATCCAAAACTACTTTTGCTCACCACTTCCAAACCTACCTTATAGGAAACTGGAAAAGATTCTTAGATGACTGCTTTATATTTTGGAACCGAAATAAGGAGGACCTTACAAAATTTCTTAAATTAATAAATAGCATTCATGTCTCAATCCAATTCACAATGGAAATGAGTGAACAGGAACTCCCCTGTCTGGACATCTTGATAGTTAAAGGAAATGAGACAGTTACAAGAACGCAGACACACACTAATATCTAGATTTTAGATCTTGCCACCCTTCCCATACAAAAAGGAACATACCATTTAACATGGCAAAGCGCATATGCTCAATAGTCACAGATACT
>NC_142932.1:78635471-78640471 GCF_046866305.1 Octopus bimaculoides
AGAAAAATTTAACAGTAGCATGGATGCATTATAAGAAAGTCTATGACATGATTCCACTCATGGATAAGTGAATATTTGAGTTCATTCAGTATTGCAGAGAATTAATTATCTTTAGCATGAAAAAATGGGAAGTGGATCTCCACTCAAGTGACATAACCTTAGAGAAAGTTAATATCGAGAGAGAAACTTTCCTGTGAAACTAGTTATCCCCTTTAATATTTGTGTTATGCTTAATCCTTCTCAGTTTAATATTAAAAAAGGCAAAGGCAGATTATCAGTTTAGATATAGTAAGGGAAAAATTAATCATTTGCTCTACATCTGAAGCAGTTTAGTAAAAATTAAAAAAAGAGATTAATTCTTTATTACAAACTGTAAGACTCTTCAGTAAAGATATAGCTATGAAATTTGGCATAGATAAGTGTGCAATAATGATCATAAAAAAGGGACTGGTAGTCAGCAGTGAATGCATCTAATTACCAGATAGTCAGACATTAGGAGTATTAGAATCTGACAGAGTACTAACTATAGAAATGAAAGCGAAATTTGAGGAGTACATCAAAAGGATGAGGAAGCTAATGAAGTCAAAGCTAAATGGTCCGAATCTAGTGAAGGCTGTAATTACTTGGGCAATATCACTACTTAAATATTCAGCAGCTTTTGTAGATTGGACGAAATCTGAATAAGCAAATCTAAATAGAAAATCTAGGAAGGAATTCAATATGAATGGAGGACTTCACCCAAGAGCAGGAGTAGCAACATTGTACTTACTTAGAAAGGAAAGCGGTACAGTGTTAATATCAGTAGAAGACTGCGTGGAATTAGCTAGAGCAGATATAGACTCCTATATACGCACGAGTGAAGAAAGTTTATTAAGAGCTGCTCGAAGTTAAAAACCAGAAAAAAGAAGAAAGATTATGTGACTGGCAAGAGAAAGCTTTGCATGGTAGATTCCCAAAGATAGCTGCAAGAAATAGTAATAGTGAAACATGGTTATGGTCGTAGAAAGGAAGGCTGAAAAGGGAGAGAGAAAGTTTGTTAGTAGCAACTCAAGATCAAGCGTTGAGAACTAATTGGATAAAAGCCAAAATAGACAAAAAACAAATAGATTCCCAATGTAAGTTATGTAAGTCAAAAGAGGAGCGTGTTACACATATAGTAAGTGAATGTAACAAGAATACAAGAAAAAAACATGACGACCTAGGGAAAATAATCCACTGGAAAGCTAGGATATGTATAGTATGAGCATGAACGTGTTAGAAAATAAAAAAATATAAGACGTGGTATTTTAGAATTCAGACTGATTGAGTAACAGAAACTAGAAGGCCTAATTTAGTTGTAAACAAAGAGGATAGAAAATGTCAGTTAATTGACTTTACAGTCCCAAATGATGAGAAACTCAATATGAGAGGCATAAAGAAAATAGTCAAGTTCCAGGACCGAGCCATTGTGATACAGAAAAGTGCGGGTAAAATATATACCTTTAAGTTGTAGGTGCATTAGGAACTAACTCTAAAAATTTGAACAGATGGATTGAGGAAATAGGTATAAAACCTAGTTTAGTGCAGCTCCAGAAAACAGCATTCTTACGGACAGTTGAGATACTTAGGAAGTTTCTTGTCGTCTAAGGTCAGTTTTTGTAGTCAATATGATTAATTTTTTCCAACAGTTTAATCCATTGTGCATTAACGAAACAACAACAATAATGGTTCCGAATTTTGGCACAAGGCCAGCAATTCCGGTCAGTCGATTACATCGACCCCAGTGCTCAGCTGGTACTTATTTTGCCAACCCCGAAATATGAAAGGCAAAGTCGACCTCGGCGGCATTTGAACTCAGAACGTAAAGACAGACAAATTGCCGCTAAGCATTTTGCCCGGTGTGCTAACGATTCAACCAGCTCGTCGCCTTCTTAATCTTAATAATAATAATAATAATAATAATAATAATAATAATAATAATAATAATAATAGTAGTAGTAGTAGTAGTAGTAGTAGTAGTAGTAGTAGTAGTAACAACAACAACAGCAACAATCATAATAATAATTTCAAATTTTGACACAAGGCCAGCAATTTCGCGGGAGGGTGCTAGTCGATTACATTGATCCTCCCCTAATACTCAACTGATACTTAATGACTCCGAAAAGATGAAAGGTAAAGTCGACCTCGGCGGATTCTGCCAGCTCACCGCCTTAATAACAACATCAACAACATCATCATCATTAACAACAACCAAAACAACAATAATAATTCTTTCTAATTTTGGCGTAAGGCCAGCTATTCTTGTTTTTTTTTTGGAGGAAAGGGAACCACACGATCGCATCAACCTTATTTTATTTTATCTACCCCTGAAGGGCTGAAAGGCAAAATGGACCTCGGTGGTATTTGAACCCAAGATGTAAGGAACCGGAAGAAAAACCGCATGATATCCTTTCCGACTCTAACGATACTGCTAATAAGGATAAAAATAATAATATAAACAACAGAATGAATAACAGCATTAATATTATTTATCACTAGTATTTAAAAAAATATAATAAATGCGCCCTTTTAAAGCCTAGCCAGGCTCATGGGCCCGGTTTCCCAGTTTCAATGGCGTATGTGTTCCCCAACTGGACGGGACGCCAGTCCATCGCAGCGTTACTCATTTTTGCCAGCTGAGTGGACTGGAGCAACGTGAAATGAAGTGTTTTGCTCAAGAACACAACGTGTCGCCCGGTCCAGGAATCGAAACCACAATCTTACGATCATGATGCGGACACCCTAACCACTAAGCCACGCGCCTCCACATTTATCACTAGTAGCATCGTAAAAATCACCAACACCAGTATCATTATCAACGGCAGGGACAGCATCTGTTAAATCGTTCGACTTTACTAGAAATATTAGCCAGTTCCCTCTTAAATGACGTCCTGTCGTTTTGGGAAAAGAATGGACACATTGAACAATGTCGTTTTTCAGACACCTTAATTAGCAGAATGGTCACGGCTGGAATGTCTTTGGTTATATTTTCGCGTGATCAGAGCTGACTGGGGTCTAAACAACAACGGCACCAACACTGACAACTACAATGCCATTATCACCAACAGGGTTGGCTACGGCTGGAACACTTTTGATTTAGAATCGCTTGGGTCAGAGTTAACTTGGGACTAAGCAAGAAGGCAAGTAAGCCAGCGAGCGACCAACCAACCAGCAACAACTAATACTACCAATTGTACTTCCTACCCACCTCACTGCTACAAAAAAAAAAACAAGTTTATATTCTAGGATTTATTTAAAGATAGAAAGAAAGAGGGAAAAAGAGAGAAGAAAGTTGGATGAAAACGGAAAGGAAGACAAAATGAAAAATGAAAAAAAGAGGGAGAGAAATAAATAGAAGAAGAAGAAGAAGAAGAAGAAGAAGAAGAAGAAGATGGTGGAGGGGTTGGTGATGACGATGATGTTGCTGATGATGATAAATGACACTAAGAAAAGAAGCTGGTAAGCAAGCAAAAGGCAGGCAAAGCAAGCAGGCAGGCAGGCAAGCAGGCAGGCGAATGGAAGGACAAGCAGCTGTTCTGAAAGAGGTTGCTTCGGGGGTGGGAGTGAAGAGAAAAAAAAAGAAAAAGCCGTCTTACACTCCCGCGCAGAATCCACACGAACTTGCCATTCATCTGGTCGCGTGCTTGCCGCGCGCGAGTAGGAGGAAGGTATGGGCGGGTCCTACTCCTTTTCGTTTTTTTAAATTTTATTTATTAGTTTTTGACTGAGCAATAACGTAGTACAGGAGGAGGGTGGGTCTTATACAACTCGCTCGTCCACAAAACGTTTCTCTTCTCTTCCCCTTTCTATTTTCTTCTTGTCTCCTTTTTTTTTCTTGCTTATTTTTGTTTTCTCTTGTCCCTTCCCCCTTTCCCCCTCTTTTCTATTATCTTACGATAGATGAGTATGTATGTATGTATGTATGTTATTCCCTTCAAATACATACGCATGTATATTCTGCCCACCTGAATTTCTCTTTCTCTCTTCGTATATCGACATACATACATACATACATACATACATACATACATACATACATACATACATACATACGTACGTATGTACGTACATACATTCGCGCGTACGCATGTGCACGCGCGCGAGCGTGTTTATGTACTAGAAAATAGTACTGTCCATGTCATTATCGTTGTTGGTGTTGTTAAAATGATAGCAGCGATGAATCTCGCGGTTGGTGGTGAAAAGTCACGTGGTTGCGATGTGATGTCAAGGCCTCCAACAACCGAATTTTCAGACCCCTTTCGATTGCCGTTTCAAAAATCGTTTACACTTCTATTGCTTGGGAGAGGCATGTATGTCACAATTTCCTTTTTCCCTCTATAAGTGAGAGAAGTCGTGTCAGTCTATAAGTAACTGTTAGTTTGATGTCACTACTAGCATTTCACTTCGACCTACACTCATCAGTCCATTGGCCACTGAATTTCGACTAGTTACACCAGGCAAAGGTGGTAAGCTTGGTAGGCGTGGTTAAACGTTACTGTTTATGGAAGTAAAAAAAAGAAAGCCACGCTTTTCGCTAAAGCTTCACCTTATACTCAGCACTTCACTCTGCACTCAAATGATTCACTCAAATCTCACACTCACTCATTAATCACATGTATTGTTCTCCCATTCTTTCGTTTTACTTTCTGTTTAAGTTTCTTCGTCTCCGTGTTCTTCTTTCTACCCTTTTATTTCCTACCCGCATTCATATTCGTCGAGTATACCATAATTTTTTTCCTTCTTCCGTTCTAAGCTTTTCTATTTATACCCAATAACGTTTTCCCTTTTCATCTCTCGAACCCTTCATTTCAATTCTGACCACCCCGTTGACTGTAGTTTTTAATTTTTACTTATTCTTACTCCTACTCTAACCATCACCACCACCACCACCACCATTATTATTATTATTATTATTATTATTATTATTATTATTATTATTATTAGTTGCTGTTGTTGTTGTTCGCCGAGGTCAACTTTGCCTT
>NC_142932.1:78645471-78647971 GCF_046866305.1 Octopus bimaculoides
ACACGCACACATACACACATACATACACATATACGTCTATCTATCTATCTATCTATATACATACACATATGTAAATATATATTTATAACAATGTTTAATATAGATATATAGATATGAAGGTATATATTTTACACTGAAAATTTTATTTATAAAAACAAGCAACTTAAACATCCTCAACAACAACGCAAAATATATTATCAATAATATCACATTATTGATTTTACAATCCAAATTTCGATTTCTGTTCAACATCAAGGAAAAAAAAAAAGCAACAAACATATTAAAAAAAAAAAAAAGAAAAATGCCGCGGTCATTTTTAGTGAAAAAGACGAAAAGCGATAGTGAGAGGGTATCTTACAATGGGTACAAAATTCGTGATGTCTACGATGAATCAGACGAGAGCCTCAAAGCAATTGCTCCATACACTCCGACATTACAACCTCTTGCAGTTCGACTCAACAATGGTAAGTCTTCAATGTCAACAATGTCAATCCTTCACACAAACATCAACATCACCTTCAAAACATCAATGAAGGCAAACACTAGGAACAGTAACAACGGGCTTATCATAACTAGAATCTACAAGTTTATATTTAATTTTGAAACTAAATCAAGAATTTCTTCCTAGTTTTATTTTATTTATTAATTCATTTGTTTATATAAATTCATTTATTAATTCAGATTTTTATTAGCATGAATTATTACTTTTATTAATGTTGTTATTATTATTATTATTATTATTATTATTATTATTATCGGTCGTTTTTTGTTGTTGTTGTTGTTGTTGTTGTTGTTGTTGTTAATATTGTTGTTGACCGTTTTGTTGATCTTATTTCGTGACGCAATATCTCACTTATGAACAAAAGTAAGGGTTCGGCAGATTTTCTAATATGATGCGCGTGCTTTCTAGAACGAGTGACATTAATGTACATTTTATATCAGGCAACTTTTAACTTCTGATTATACTCTTATGATTGAATAAGAAAACACATGAAGAGCATGTGGGGAAGAGGAAAGAGAGAAAGAAAAAGAAAAAGAAAAAGGAAAACGAAGAGAGAGTATCTGATAAAGTTGCTTTCTTTATTAAGCATTACTTATACTTGTATATGTGAATGAGTGCGCGGGTGCTGACTGTCCAATTGATTGGTTAAGAAACAGTAAATCCGCATAAATTTTCCGTTTCAAACAAAATGTTTATATCATTTATAATAAAAATATATTACTGAAAGAATCCACTACAAAATGAAATAATACGAAGGCATTTCAACCGTGACAATCCAGTGTGTGTGTGTGTGTGTGTGTGTCTATGTGTGTGTATGTGTGTGTCTGTGCATGGCTAGATTTATTTACACACATTTGATGATTTAGTGTTGTATAGGAGCTTACACACGTGTGCATGCGTGTGTGTGTATATGTATGTATATGTGTGTGCATGTGTCTGTGTGTTCATACCTAGATTTATTTACATATATATGATGACTAAGTGCTGTATAGGAGCTTACACACACGTGTGTGTGTGTGTGTGTGCATGTGTGTGTGTGCATGTGTGTGTGCGTGTGTGTGTGTACATATGTGTACCTATAACGTATTTTAAACAAATCTTCATTCCTTAACATATTACCACTGTAAGTTCTTTGTATATGCAAGTCGAATGAGTTTGAAATAAAGATTTTGAAGGATAGGAGTAACTTCCAACAATACTACTTAGATACTTAGTTTTGCCATGCCGACATATAAACAATCTCATATGAAAGTGGATGCGTGTCGACATGTATACTGAGACACGTGATAATCAACAATCACCACCAATGCGTGCTGATCGCATAGTAAATGAATTTCCATTAGAGAAGCTTTGTCAGTTTGTAGTGAATGTACTGGAGATGTTGTTTAAACCTCATTCAGCACTAATCGAGCAGAACTATGATCAAAGGCAATCCAACTGTGACCACCCTATCATTTTCCTATAGACAGAGAACTCAGAACGTGACCTGTTTTAAAACTGTAATGTGTAGTTTCAGAGAGAATTGGTTGGAATAGCTGGCAGGTCGAGAGACCTCGTAGAAATTTCCACGTTGGCTGGAGGTGTTGTACTGATGCTGAAGGTGTAAATAAATGTCAGTGGATACAATGGAATTAGTTGTGAAAGCAGCGGTGACAGTGAGAACGAGAGCAATAGTGGTCAGTGTTTAGAGGTTGAAAACTGAGGCTAATAAAATAAACACGTCAAATAATAATAGATGTTTGAGGATGACCATGATGTTAAGGCTGATGATGTGGGGGATGATGATGCGGAGATGATGATGATGATATGAGGATGATGTTGATGTGGGGGATGATGATGCGGGGATTATGATGCGGAGATGATGATGATGTTATGAGGATGATGTTGATGTGGGGGATGATGATGCGGGGATTATGATGCGGAGATGATGATGATGATATGAGGATGATGTTGATGTGGGGGTAATGCTGGCGATGACAATGGTGATAAAGAAAGTGC
>NC_142932.1:78652971-78655471 GCF_046866305.1 Octopus bimaculoides
ACTGTCAACGCATGCATATACACCCATTCTGCGACATATTCACAATAACCTACTCACATATTTGCAAACAGTGATTTTTACACATTCACTCACATATGCACTCAGTTACATAAACATACACACATCTCTCACTAACACACTCGTACAAAATATGCATATCCACAGCCAAATTCAGATTTATTGTCAGATATTATTACATGGACGTATTCATGCTCAATAACATGTGCTCACACATATTAATGTGTCTTCGCCGAATTCGTAAGAATTGTTTTCTTAGTTATTCCTTCTTAATTCATCATTAAAGCATTCAATAAACTTTTCATAAACATTCAATAAACTTGAAGCCATTAAGATGTTAGTTAAACGTATTTAGATAACTTCATTTAATTTTAGTTGTGGCAGTTGTCTGGATTTTACTATATCTTCGCTGCATGCAAACTAGCATTTGCCTGTGATATGGGTAATGTCTTTTTAACGAATTATGACAATTCACAATTGAGACAATAAAAATAAGGGTAAAAGCATCAGCGATATTAACAATGTTTTTCTCTTAATCCTTCTCTTCTTCTTCCTCTTCTTCTTCCTCTTCTTCTTCCTCTTCTTCTTCCTCTTCTTCTTCCTCTTCTTCTTCCTCTTCTTCTTCCTCTTCTTCTTCCTCTTCTTCTTCCTCTTCTTTTTCTTTTTCTTCTTCTTCTTCTTCTTCTTCCTCCTCCTCCTCCTTCTCCTCCTCCACTTCCTCCTCCTCTTCTTCTTCCTTCTCCTCCTCCACTTCCTCCTCCTCTTCTTCTTCCTCCTCCTCCTCCTCCTCTTCTTCTTCCTCCTCTTCTTCTTCCTCCTCCTCTTCTTCCTTCTCCTCTTCTTCTTCCTCCTCCTCTTCTTCTTCCTTCTCCTCTTCTTCTTCCTCCTCCTCTTCTTCTTCCTCCTCCTCTTCTTCTTCCTTCTCTTCTTCTTCTTCTTCTTCTTCTTCCTCCTCCGCTTCTTCTTCCTCCTCCTCTTCTTCTTCTTCTTCTTCTTCTTCTTCTTCTTCTTCCTCCTCCGCTTCTTCTTCCTCCTCTTCTTCTTCTTCTTCTTCTTCTTCTTCTTCTTCTTCTTCTTCTTCCTCCTCCTCCTCCTCCTCTTCCTCCTCCTCTTCTTTCTCCTCCTTACCATCATCATTGTCGACATAATCGTCGTTGTGAGCTTCATGTTAGAACTTTCAACATAGAAAAACAGTATTTGCAAACAGACAACAATAACAGCGACGTTGATAAGCCATAATAAATACACGAGTAGCGATATCCTTAGTGATAAATATGATAAGATTAACTTTAACAGTAACAACGATATGAACAACAACGACAATGGCAGCAATAAAACTCCTAACGCACAAGCAAGAATACTTATGAAAAGACAAACAATAATATCATCATCATCATTAGCAGTAGTACAGAGTTGCAACAACAACACAAGCAATACCAACAACAATTACACCGACAGTAGCAACAACACATCAACAAGCCAATGAGACAGCCTTTACGTGATCGTGTGACCTACTAGAAATATTAACCAAATCTCAAATCACACATCCTATTATAAAAAAAAATAGTGGGGGTGGATGGAAGGACGATTTTAGTATAATTTTAGTATAATTTTAGTATAATTTTAGACACAACTCTCTGAAAAAAAAAAACAAAAAACAATACAAAACAAAAAACACCTGGATAGTCACAGTTGGCAAGCTTTGATAAGAGATCTACTCAATAAGAATAGACCTTAGACTAAACAACAACAACAACAACAACAACAATTAACACATCCCCGGTAATAATATCATCCTGATTTTCGTTAACCTAATGATTACGACAATGATAGTTGTTAATGGTTATACTGGTAATAACCACAAGAATAACAACTGTCACAGAGAAACAATAGCAATTATAATTGAACAAATGAATATCAGCAATAATACTAATACTGATTTCTTTTATAAATAATAATGATTTCTTTTACCTTTTGGTGATTTCTTTTAATAATAATAATGGCAATATGTTGTTCTTTAATTGCCACAAGTTTAACCGAAAGTTATTAAAAAGCTAGTATAAAATAAACACACAAAGAAACAACAGGGCTACAATTAGACAGTCATCAATTATATCCAATACAATTACAGTTTATTGTCAACAACTAGCAAAACAACTTCAACAACAACAACAACAACAACAACAAACCAACGCGAGAGCCTTATATGGTCGCTTGATTTACTAGAAATAATAGTCAGACCACCATCAAATAACACACTGTCGACAGTAATACATTAGATAATGTTCTACAAACACTTGAAAGGTTGCAAGCCTTCTGATCATAGATTTGTTCTGTCAGGACTGGCAAATATAATCAACGAGAGAGCTAGTCTCTACACGATCGCCATAACTGTTAGAAATAACAACCAAACCTCCCCCAAAACACATCCTTCTGATTTAAGAAAAGGGGTCATTGGTTAATGTGGTCCTGGATAAAAGAT
>NC_142932.1:78662971-78685471 GCF_046866305.1 Octopus bimaculoides
CTTTTTGTTTCGGAATAATTTCTAAGTGACTTCTCAAACTTAGAAATTATATAGATTGTATAATTATAAAATTAACAAGTAAATTAATTGAAGAAATGTATATAAATCTATAAGAAAGAAAGACCTTCATATAACTTTACTGTTTCTCTTAGAAAAGCATTATTTATTGCTATGTAACAACATATAAACATAAATAGTTTAATGGTTCGGTGCCCCTTAAAGTGATTAAGCATATTGCCGAGTCTTTGTAGAAATACACTATATTATCACATGAGCACAGCATTTAAGATACGAATATTAAACACGTGTAAGTACAAATATCAACACACATGTAAACATAAAGAGATCACACATGTAAACATACGGAGATATATAGACATATGATAACGTTCATACAAATATACACATAAAAATGAAAATACATATAGTTTCGTCCATTTCTAAATTTCTTGATTTTAGTTTTTCTTGAATCAACGACACTTTAGCTAGGAATCTGATCTCGGATTTGATTTCTGGTTGTGACAGTTTCACCTTACTGACATCCCCAATGGTCTTGAGAAAGTAGCAACATCAGAATACTTCATTTCTTTGCCTGGCAGAAACGTTAGTACGCCGGGCGAAATGCTTAGCGCTATTTAGTCAGTCTTTACGTTCTGAGTTCAAATTCTGCCGAGGTCGAGTTTGCCTTTCATCCTTTCGGGGTCGATAAATTAAGTACCAGTTGCGTACTGGGGTCGATCTAATCGACAAAACTCCTCCCCCAAAATTTTGGGCCTCGTGCCTAGAGTAGACAAGAATACAGTTGATTGAATCATATTTGAAATAAACCAATACGTAATTCGTTTCATTAACAATTTTTGTTTGACAAACGTTTTTAACGAGGGATGTTATAAAACAATATCATTTATAACAGCGACATCACAAAAGAGAACTAAAATTAAAATTCTTTTGATGCTATTCAACCCCTGCCCATATTTAATATAAGAATTCAATTAAACATTGAAGAAACCAAAAGACTTTTGTCAATAAATAATAAGATAGACATACAAAGAAAACGAAACAACGAATCAGACAATCTCACACCTCAAACGACCAAATGAGAACTTTTATATTTACATCTATTTCCCTAGCCAGCAATTCATCCCATCATGCAACTGTCCGTCCATCTATCTAGCCAGCTGTTTATTCGTATCTCCATTCATCATCCATCCAGCCAGCAGCCATACACGCATCCATCCACATGCCAATCGAGCCATCCAAGGATCCATTTTCTCATCAAGTTGATCGTCCATCTTTCCATTCGTGCGCCAAGTTATCCATTTAAACACCCACCCATCCATTCACTTACGCAATGAACCGTTTTGCAATTCAACCAACCGTCGAACCAAAGGGTCAGACACACCTTCCAAAAATCAAATCAACCAACTGATCGCACATTCCCTCTACTTCTCGGTCTTCCTTTACATTCTTCCAGCTGTTCTTCCGCCATAAATCCATCCATTCAGTCATTGAGTCAAATATACTTTCCAAACATCTAATCAACCGAACATTTACTTCTATTCCTTGTTAGTTCTCATCCAGCTTCTAGCATTTCCTCTCTATATCCATCCATCTCTTTACTCATCCAAACACCCCAACAAACAAACCATAACAAATCATAACATCCTTACGTAAAACGGGGGAGATTTAATTCACTCCTCGAATTACTTAGCGAGCAGACGACAAATAATTAGTTTGTCTAAGTGCAGACGATTACGATCGACTCACAAATTTACTGTGCAGGATCAATAAAGTATTTATAAATAAATATATAAGCGTAACAGATGAAAACTATACGTGTTCATCTAGTTATCTATAATACATCCTCGTCATCGTTGTCATCATCATTCTTTTCATGTCATTTTTATCATCGTAGACATGATGATAATGATGATGATGATGATGATGATGACGATGATGATGATGATGATGATGATGATGATGCTGCTGCTGCTGCTGATAATGATGAAGACAACGACGTCGACGATGACAATGATAATGATGGCGATGATGATGATGATGACAGCGACGATTCTGTTGCTGCTGTTGTCACTGCTGCTGCTGTTGCTACTGTTGTTGCCTTGCAGCTGCTGTTGATGATGATGATCATCATCACTCATGTCTTGTAGTCGATTTCGTCGTCGACATGAGCATCATTATCATAACCATCATGACTACCATTGTTTATAACTATCTTGATAGCCACCTTCGTCGTTGTCGACGTTTCACACAATCACCACCAGCATTTTTTCCTTCTGAGATGAACGACCCACATCGAAGTTGGGTTCGGATGGGTTGTACCATGGCCGTCTTGATTAATGAGTACAAGGCAAACACTTTCCACTTTCGATTGTGCATTGCTTCATGATGCGATATTGATCTTAGACCATCTGGTGTGTTATTTATTTATTTTGTTCACCTTATTTTGTTTCACATTGTTATCGACCTAATGATTCAACGGGCTATAAACGTCTAAGTAAATATTAGCATCATATAGTTCATGATTGAATAAATACTACTGAGTTTATGTCTGATAACTGGTAAGTGTAGAAAATAAAAATATCAAAAGAACATATAACCAAATAAAAGCATCATCGCTCTACAAACCAACTAACCAACCAGCCATGAGGCAATGCGACTATCCAATCGTTATCGCAATAGTTCTGCCTTCATGTTTCACTAATATTTTATTATCAATTGCATCAATTTGAAAGTATTGACTAATATATTCTGGCCACGGAAAACGAAACAAGAATAATAACCAATCATTATATAGGCCATGAAACATGAGAAGAAATGGCAAATTGAATCATCCGAGCCTTTTTCAAATATCTTAGATATTAAGAGAAGCGTCGGGTTCTCACAGAACCTGAAAACAGGTCGCTGACTTAGATCGCTCAAAAATTTACCGTCGCAAATCAGGTACATACTATGCCTCCATACTTTCTTACATACATACATACATACATACATACATACATACATACATACATACATACATGCATACATACAGGCACAGGCATTGCTGCATAGTTGAGAAGTTCACTTTGCAATCACGTACTTCGGTTTCGATCCCAGTGCGTGTCACCTTGGAATTGTCTTTTCCCATAGCCTTAGATTGACCAATAACTCGCGAAAGGAATCTGATATATGGAAACTGTCTCTGTCACACACACACACACACACAGACACACACACACACACACACACACACACACACACACACACACACACTCACTAGCGCACACACACACATACACACGCAAGACACAATGTGATATAGTGTCATATGGTGACAACGTATGATACCTATTCTGTCATTCTGAAAATAAACCCTGAGTTAATCTATAACTTTTACACACTTAACAACACATAGCAATCACAGAATTCATACACTTGTATCTATAACTCATACACTTGCAACAGATAATCTAAACGATTGCCTCCATCAACACCACAGCACTACCAACTTCGTCGATACACCAGTTGACAAAATATAACTTTCATTTCATCTAACACTGCTCCTTACTATTTCCATTACTGCTTACACTATCAACATCATCTCTATCGTTACAACAATTTCAGTACATAAATTTGCATGTATACTTATTATTAATCTTTTCTATATCAATAATGAACCCTTTTAACAAGACGTAAATCTTTGATAGCTTTTCATGTTTTAACTTACGACTTTGTAACTCATTTCTTTGTCTATCTCTCTTCTGTACGTCTAACGTAGAAACAGATATTCACGCATTTCTATACATATTCTTAGATACACAAATACTCTACATGCGCACACATACTTGTTCATATACATGAAGTATATATATATATATTCGCGTACATATACAACTGCTCTTCACAAAAGTATTTGTCCAGTATCCATTCTCGTTCTACCGTGCAATGCTTGGCAGTTTATCTAATTCGATATTATTATTGCTCGCTTAGATTCTAAACAGCGTGTGTTCACTTCGATGTAATGTATCCTGAGATTTTCTTTTATTTGCTTCATTTTCAGAAATTGATAGCAGCGATTTTGTAGATTGTGTTTTTGCCGAATATTTGAAACAAGCGTTCTGCAAATGTGTTCCAATTTGCACTGAACATTGAGAAATAGCTTTTCAATTTTTCACATTGATAAAAGACAGTTTTTTTTCAATTTATTCACATTGAAAGCCATAGAATACCGAAGTTCTATGTTTCCTTCTTATTTACACTGTTATTCTGTATCTTTTCTTCACTCTCACGTAACAACCACTATTATTCAGTTTAGAATCTTTGTTTTATTTTTACAAACATTTATTTTTGGCTTCAGCACAAGACTAACATTTTTGTGAACGACATAGTTAATAATACATGATCGACTTTGAAGGGATAAACACAAAATCTTTCCTAACGGGATTTAAACTGACAAGGTAAATGGACGTATTTAATTCTATCGTTTATACCACACTTATGTCTACTGACATTATATCTAATATCATTATTGGACGTGTATTACCCATTAATTGCAGAAACAAAAATATATTACAAAGGTAATTTTACGCAGTAATCATGACGAAAATAGTAAGGTAGTAAGTAGCCCCAAGGAGAACTGAACAGCAAAAGGTCTTCAGAGAAGAAGCCACCCTCCCATCGTGCATGCACTCCGGCCCTAAACTCTAAGGGGACCGGGCTGCATCCAGGTTAGGTCTCCTGGATACCCTGGATACATTTTGTGCTCATGTCTGTATTGCCACCTGCACCTTTCTAGGTGGCTAAGGTCCCCAGAGCCAAGGTATCTTATATGTCGTGACTCGATTGGTCTGAAATACCAGGTGAACGGAGAGTAAATCATGTCATCTGAAATCCACTTTCATTACTCAATGACAAAATCCAATTGGAACTCTTCTCAGTTGCTTCTGCCATTGCTTTCCGACTAGAAATTGAGAGCAGTTTCATAAGATCGTAGGTAGATTTGTCCAGAAAATCCCTCCCTCCTGCCTCTATGGCGAACACTTCGGTTTCAAAACAGTGTTATCTCAATTTGATGGTTAAACTGTCATATTTCTCAGTCTTGTAGACGTGGACTTGTTCTATTCTGCTTTCATATGAAAAAGGTGGTAGAAGTACCAATAATTGTCGGAGCCCTGGGAACAATGAGTAAAAATCTTGAGAAGTACATGGAACAAATAGGGGCTGCAATAAATGTGGAGCACTTGCAGAAAACAGTACTGCTTGGAACCGCTCGAATACTCCGGATGGTGCTCGAAAAATAAGGGGTGTTACCTTAGTTCACTGGTAGTGAACAGCTGGCACCGTAGTACATCTCCAGCTTTAGAAGCTGTACAAAGACAATAATAATAATAATAATAATAATAATAATAATAATAATAATAATAATAATAATAATAATAATAATAATAATAATAATAATAATAATAATAATGATAATAATAATAATAATAATAATAATAATAATAATAATAATAATAATAATAATAGCTTTCTCAAATGATGCAAACAAAACTTTCTCAAATGATGTAAACATCTCTGATGAGACTTCAATAAGGTACGAAAATCAGTTAATAATGTTCATCATTATAATAGCCCGGAAACAAACCTTATTCAGAGACCTTTGGAGCAAAATGGGCTACTCGACCTGAAGAAAATTCTAAGTGGGCCCACCTGCAAGGTTATGTGCTGTTAATCTTGATATACGATCACCATGTCGCACACATATGGTTGTAATGCATGTGCATGGTGTACCCTTATCAGACGGGTAGTCATGATGGGTATAATGGGCTTCGTATATTTTACTCCAGTGTCACTTTGATGACATGCACTGCTCTCTCACTCCATAATAATAATAATAATAATAATAATAATAATAATAATAATAATAATAATTATTATTATTATTATTATTATTATTATTATGGTTTCAAATTTTGTCACAAGGGCAGAAATTTTGGGGGAGAGGATAAGTCGATTACATCGACCCCAATGTTTCACTGGTACTTAATTTACCGACCCCGAAGGGTTGAAAGGCAAAGTCAACTTCGGCGGAATTTGAACTCAGAACGTGACAACGGGTGAAATACCGCTAAGCATTTTGCCTGGTGTGCTGACGATTCTGCTAGCTCGCCGCCTTAATAATAATAATAATAATAATAATAATAATAATAATAATAATAATAATAATAATAATAATAATAAATGCCCTGAAGCAGTACCAGGCAGTGGCTCTCATGGCTTCTCATCTTAACTGATTGGAAGTGTTATCATGTACACTGTTTTGTCTTGGTATAAAAGATGAGCTGCAACAAATATTCTGCTCAATACCACAGATTTGCTTGTCAGTTGTTTAACCTTAACCAGTTGAGCATGTCCCATAGTGGTTGACGATATGTGCATCTCTGATCACGAGCAGAAGTAGTGGGAGAGCATCATAACCATATGTTGAGAGGAATTCTTTGGGGTTTGAATAATTCACCTTTGGAAACATGGGTGTTTCGTTCAACATCCTTAAACAACCCTTATTTAGGGACCTTTTGAGCGGGATGGGCTACTCGACCTGAAAAAAATTCTAACTGGGCCCCACCTGCAAGGTCATGCGCTGTTTATCTTGATATGAGATCACCATGTCGCGCACATATGGTTGTAATGCATGTGCATGGTGTACCCTTATCAGACGGGTAGTCATAATGGGTATACTGGGCTTCGTATATTTTACCCCAGTGTCACTTTGATGGCATGCACTGCTCTCTTACTCAATAATAATAATAATAATAATAATAATAATAATAATAATAATATTAATAATAATAATAATAATGATGATGATGATGATGATGAGAAAAGGAAGAAGAAGAAGAAGAAGAAGAAGAAGAAGAAGAAGAAGAAGAAGAAGAAGAAGAAGAAGAAGAAGAAGAAGAAGAACAACAACAACAACAACAACAACAACAACAACAACATCAACTCAACAACAAAGAAAAAGTTTGTAGAATCAGAGTTGTACAGTGAAAGCCACATGGTGAAATTCATTTCACTGTGTAACCTTCATTTGAAAACAGTGCGTCCTCGAAACTTTTTCCTCCACCCCTTCTTTTCTCCCCTGGTTTTGTCTGGTCGTCGGGCCACTGTCTGAAACGTTGAAATCTCTTTTGTTTCTTCCATAGTGTGCAACATTAATTTCCTTGTACATTTGTTTCTGTTCACGAAACTTTTAGATATTTCATTTATAGACACTGATACACCGGGTTAGCACTAGATTGAATTTATGTAAATGTACTACAGTACTATAGCTTATATACTATACTCTTGTGCATACCACTTAATTTTAGTTGTTCTAGCGTGGAGACATTATCAGCGTTGGAAATTTATAATCTCAGAACTGACTTGCCAATGGTGCTTTGACATTATTAAAGGGTTTCGACAAAAGTCATTAAAGTACGTTTCTGTGTTGTGGAAGTGTTTGTGTGTTAGTTATGGTTGATTTAGCGTGATATAATTGTTGTATTGTGTACATGCTTGAAACTGCTGTATGTGCATGTGTGCTAGAGATGGTTGCATTTGCGTGAGTGTGCTAGTGATGGTTGTATGTGCGTGTGTGTGAGTGTTGGTGGTGGTTGTATGCTTGGTGCGTGTGCCTGCATGTTTTAATCTGTGTGAGATGTGTTTGCATTTGTTTGTCTGTTTGAGTTTATACACATTCCTGTATATTTCATATTTCCTTTGTACGGTGTGTCTATAAATGTATATGTCGAAGCTTGTTAGATGGACATGAATGAAGATCACAAGCAGATTTTCATTTGGAAGATGCCAGCAGGTTGGCGGTTGGCAAGGAAGGAGTATTGTACATTGAAATCTAAATCATAAAATTAAATGTGTTAATAGATGTACATGTATGAAGACAAACAATAAGATGGACAGATTTTCAAAGAAACGTTTCCCCAAAATAACATAAATGCATACAAACTAAACTAAAGCGCAAATTAATCGGATAATAGGTTTGGTGAATGTTTGGATTTACTTGATAACTAGATCTCATCATTAAGCATATACTTACTGCTTTAATACGATGTTTTAACGAATATTAGTATAACATTTGTATTTATCCTAGTATCATAGCCATTCAATTCACGGTCAATTTTGCAACGTAAAAGTCAGTGAAGTTGATCAACGCTATATTTCACTCCACTCGTGGTTTGCATTAAAGGAGGAAAAAGAAAAGAAAAATAGCTGTTAGAACCTTTTATTAAATATTTGTTTTATTGTATTTTAGAGTAACAAATATACTCTCTTTTTTTGCGTCATGGGCTACCGTCTAGATCCTTACCTACTCAAAATAAGATAATTTGGAAGTTTTCATATGCTGTGGTAGCCCAGCATTTTAATTTGATATCCAATTGAAAAGAAGGAAAACAAAGGTCAATGATTATCTTAATACATAAAAAATGAATAATATATGAAAATGCATTAAAAATATGGCAGATAACTAGTTATATTATGACTTTTATTTCATGATCGTCATAATCATGCTTTATATATCATGCTCAATTCAAGCATTGTATCGAGTCTGGAAATGTATCTAACCACACAACAATTTATTGATGTATAATACAAACCGGCCTCAGCTTAGTAAATTATGAAAACACATATGCACACACAAACATACACACTCTCCCCCTTACACGCACACACACACACACACACACACACACACACACACACACACACACACACACACATTCATGTACACGTGTAACCTTACCCTTATTTTGTACACAAACATACAAGTCTATTGTGAATTATAAGAATGTGGTAAAAAGAAGGAAATTATTCAGAGAATATAAGACTCATAGGTTTATGGACTGATTGCAAAAAACAAACAAACAAACAAAAAAAAAATCAACAATGGCATGTTTTATGACTTTTATGTAAGCAAAAGCTACTAATACTTGGTACTTTATTTTATTGAATTTGGAGGAATGAAAAGCAAAGTTGACGTCGCAGTAATAATAATGGTTTTAACCTTTGGCAAAAGGCCAGCAATTTTAGGAAAGAGTGTCAGTCGATTCCATTGTCCCTAGTATTAAGCCAGCACTTTATTTTATCTGTTCTGAAAGAAAGATTGGAAAAGTAGTCCTCGGCGGAGTTTGAATTTAGTACGTAAAGAAATGGAACAAATATGTGAAAGTAAGCTGACAAGTCTTTCAATCCACCGCCTAAACTTTTCTTTATTAACCACAAGGACTCGAAGACATCCTTCGTAGAAAAGCACAAGGAAACATTAAAAGAGGCACACAGAGATGTATGGGTTGGACAAGTTATTCAAAGACAAGGGGAAAGTTAAAGGACATTCTACAATGTAAAATGGGACGAATCAAAATCTTATGAAAATACAAATATTTATGCAAACAAATATATAAAGTGTGATACTTTTGTATGATAAAACAATATTTAAAACAGCATTTCTTTACAAGAATTTAACGTCCACTTGCATTGATTAGGGTACCTCTGCACTCACTCTACCTCCCTCTTGTATTTTTCAAAGCTGAAAGCTCCAAAATCTTCTGTAAGGAGGTCTGGGGTCACAAAGGGAAAGTGAAGACTTACGTCCTCTAGATCAGTGACATAATATTTCATAAGATCCATTCGAAATATGTACTGTTTATTTGTGGTGGTGGTGGTGGTGGGTGGGGAGGCTATTTAAAATGTGATCCGATTTTCTGCACTCAGAAATTTGTTTGGTTATTCCTCGTGTGTATCGTATAGGTGTCATAGATCTTTGTTATCTTGCGAACGGATTTGGGTTTCCTTGTCACAAGGGTGGAGACTGGTTCCTTCTCAACAAGTACAGGCTCTTCTTCATGAGTTCTTCCTCAGCGAAGAATATCTTCTTTTCACAGACGTACCCTGCGCCGTGTTTTTTAATGGCTATTTAAAAAAAAAAATTTGTTTTTTTATCGGGACTTTTTCAGCATTTGATGAAAGCAGCTTCCCCTTAGCTTCATCTCGGCCCCGTCCTTTTAACTAGATTGAGTAGTACTACTATTAAGTGAGTGTTTCCTGCCGTTTAGTTTTAGCTGTTATTCTTGTTATGGGTGAACTTTTTTCTTATCTTCACTGGTTGACATTAGAGATGGGTTTCATTCTTCTCATCGTATGCTCCAGGCAATGATGGAGTAATTTTAATATGTTGATTTATGTATTGTGCCTCGTGTCGCCTTAGGTTCTGAAACCTCAGCGAATTGCTATGGCTGTTATTGCTTTTGTTCATTTTTGACTTTCTGCGTAGGAAATATTTCAACAGGTTTTACTTCCACATGAATAGCAGCTGGGCCATCTACCTTTGATGCTGAGTTTTAAGGCCTCCCTTTCATCACCTTCCATAGAAATCTTCGTGGGATTTTTTAGTAGTCTTTTGGGGTTACGAGGACTTGTAGTCCGCGGTAAAACCACTCGACTAGATATCCTCAAAAGCAATGGCTGCACTGGTCATCTGCTCATACTGTTTCACGAGGTTGACCACTAACGAAAGATCGAGATTGCCACCGATGTCTCTGACAGTGATTCCGTGTTCTTTTTTTCCCTAATACTGAATGACCTTCTTGTAAGTAGGCATATCCTATAAAATCTGGGTTTGCACTTTCACTCCACCCTCTAGTTTAAAGATGACACATTGTCATGCATTCTTCCTCCTCAATAAAGGAAAGGCCATTTAAATATCTGCCAGGATTCTTTCCAGCTCTTAGCTGGAACAAGGAAAGTTCCTGTGGCTTTGACATAGCACAGATAAGTCACTTTCCACCTTTTAATATTTCATAAAAGTGGAGTTCAGATTCCGCTGAAGTCGACTTTACCTTTCATCCTTTCGGAGTCGATAGAATAAGAACCAGTTGAACCTTGGAGTCGATGTAATTGACTTACACCCTCCCCTGAAATTGCTGGCTTTGTACCAAATTTTTAAACTAATATTTCTCAAGATCTATTCGAAATTCGAACTATAATGAATTATAGTAGATTGGTTCCTGTCTTGCGCACAAAATGCTTCCAAGCTCTTGTTCTAACATCAAAAATGTTTCATATTAAAGGTCTCATTGTGCCAAAGGAGATGTACAAAAGATAGCTTTTCGATATCCCTATTTACATCCGATGCAGTAAAAGCATGCCTATTGTTGTTGGTATTTTTTATGTCAAAGGTATTGCCCATTATGCTGAATTTTTCTGTTGGGTTGCTATCATTTTCAAATTTCCAGCCATTTGATTGAGTATTCATTTACATATTTTTTTGCATTTTGCTTTCTTATATTTATCGCTTGTTTTACTTTGTATACTATAATCTTTTTGAGGGGTGGATCCGAGAAAACAAAGCATTTTACCTGAACGCTAGAATAAAAGGAACTTGTCTAACCCTAGTTAGGGGTAAACCTTCCAAAATGCTCAAAAGACATCTCTGTATGAAATAAAATCCAAAATGAAAATTACTTCCTTCAGTTACTCTTGCAAAACTGCAAGATATATCGCAGAAGATACTGCGAAATATAACGCACATTAAGCCGAAGTCTATAGCAAATAATGATGATGATGATGACAATGATAATAATGATTTCAAATTTTGGCACAAGGCCGGTAATTTCGGGGAAGCGGATAAATTGATTACATCAGCCCCAAGGCTCAACTGGTACTTATTTTATCGATCCCGAAAGGATGAAAAGGCGTAAAGACAGACGAAATGTCTCTAAGCATTTTGTCCGACGTGTTAATGATTCTGCCAGCTCGCTTCTTTACTACTACTACTACTACTACTACTACTACTACTACTACTACTACTACTACTACTAAGATTCGTTTCAAATTTTGGCACAAGGCCAGCAAGTGTAGGGGAGAGGGTTTAGTCGAATGCATTAACTGCAGTATCTGACTGGTATATGTTGCTACATGCAAAACATAAATACAAAACAAAATAAATGTAACATACAATTTTAATACTACACTCTCAAAAGACAATACTGCACATATTATAGTTGCATATAAAAACAATTTTACATTTAACCGCAAGAAAACTTAATACCTTTTACTAGATTACTTATTCATTTTTACAAGGAAAATGTTGACAATAATATTTTATTGAAGCATTGAAAGAGAATGACGTTAGATTACCTAGCGATATTTACATACCTATTATATTTACATACCTATTATAAGTAGTTATAATATGAAATATCAGAAAGGAAATAATAGCTATTTAGGAAAATACGTTTTACTGAATATCCGATAAAGATCAGACTATTCTTGCCATAGGGACGAGAATAGTCTGATCAAGAATAGCATGTCAAGCAAAAATGAAAATAAATATAGCCACTAGAGCAATATTTATTTTCAATTTTAAGTTATTGGGACTGCAATAAACCAAATAACTAATAACAAAACAAAACAAAACAAAACAGTTCTTGAAACTTTTTTTTGTGTGTTTGAACAGTGTCATTGTTTTTGGTTGGTTGTTTTAAGCATCATACAACAATGTTAGAGTGAAAGAATGTATTGTGTCAAATTTGAAGCCATAAACATAATTAATTACCAGAATAAGAAAATAACAGAGGTCAAAGCTGATGTAATTTGAACAAATGAAAATATACGTGATCTAAATTCCACCAGTAGTAAGTATATCCTAAAGATATTAGAAATACATGATGGTGATGTGAATAACAAATGAAGAAACTGAAGCAAATAACAAATATGCTATGTAACGTCATCACCAGTAACAACAAATAATTATATTTTCATGAGAAAATGAAAAGAGAGCACTGTAGGATTTGATACAATAAACAGAATGAAAGAATAATACAAACTATCAGCTTCAACAGGTTGAGAGAAAAAAAAAAAAAAAAAAGAAAGAAAAACCCAAAGGCAGATAGCTTTGCCATAAATAGAATCAAACAGTAACCAATATAAAATTTGACGTCATATCTAAAACAAAGAAACGATCGATTTTAATGATATTACTAGCGGAACGATAAATTGGTATTGTTAGTAAAACGCTAAAATATTATCATAACTAGAAGATATATAAAATGCAAGGCCATAATTAGAATAAAAGAATACGCTTCATCACGTATTCTGATTTTAAGTTTTACGAAAATAAGAAAATGTCTATCGTCAGTTTCACCATCATTGTTGTCTGAGTGAAGGAAATGGCCGACGTTAATATATAAATTATGTTCAGTTCACCAATATGGTCAATATTAAATCTTCCATAATATTCAATATATCGATTAGTTCTACAATCGATAAATCATATGATAGTCGATCAGTTCAGCGATTTTTAGTCTAGTATGTTAAATAATTATGAGGTTATCCTATTATCATATGACCTTCCCGAGAAGTTTGTTTTGCAAACAGACTATTTTCCTTCTTTATAATAACTTTGTATATGAATGTATTTGCGTGGACACGGATGCCACTATGAGAATATCTTTTGATATATGTACTTGTGGCTTGTGCATATTAGCGTTGAATGATTTATTATTTGAATCTGATTATACATACAAACACATGCACGTGCATGCGCGCACACACATACACACACATACACACACATACACACTCACACACACGTGACTAAATAACAAAATATATATCTATGTGTTGACTATGTTTATATGAAAATGTGTGATTTATGGTTTAGCATACATGTACGGCCAGATAAATTAAACTTAAAACTAATGATAAAAGCAAGAGATTCGTAGTTAACCGAGTCGATACAGCATCGAAATTCTGGTTTAAGGATCGACTCTTTATATTCCATCACCCATTAATATGTAGTGCCCTTAGCTATTGTTCAATTAACACAGCTATAAATAAATACATCACAAAGACAACACCCACTATAACCACTGGTTAATTTAATTGTAATATACGCAGTTAAATTAATTAGTGTTGCGTCAGTTTACATTGCTGGTTTTATTTCTTCTGTTTGACTTGGACTAAACTATTGAGAAATAAATCAAGGAAGTAACATTTATATCGTCACGATATTCTTTAGAAAGTAACCAAACCTTCCTCATATTACACCTGACGTCTTTTAAAAAGTGATACATTGGTTAATGTGGTCTTAAGATAGACTATAAAAAAAGTACAGGACGGTTACTGCTGGAACTTCATTGCTCATTGATCTGATCGATCAGTGTTGATTTGTGGCTAATAAACAAAGACCTTTTAGTGTATCGTCTCCAAAAGATTTTAAATTGACAAGATTAATAGGATACTGATTTCCGCTTGAAACTTTCAGTGTAAAAGACTTAAGAAATAGAATTAGAGCAGCTCGTATTTAGTTGTATTTACCTTCGAGCTGGTTTAAAACTTTCTCACAATTATTAAATAAATTTCTAATATGGATGGGTATTTTAATCTTGATTTACTTTCGAGAGCAAGGAATTCCTGATTTCTAAAATAACGCAGCCGAACAGGTATTTTGTTGTTAGGACATTTTTGTCTGATTTTAAGGTTTTTATGCTGAATCTAAAAATGACATGCATTTTTTTTTTTTACCATTATGTCTAGATTTCAAGATATCCAAACCTCGCAATCATCAGTGGGTGATAGGCATGGACTTTAAAATTTTTTCCTGGGGCAGCAAAGTGGATACACGAAATATCTATGCTTTTTATGTATGTGGGACAGACATTGGGTGATCAAAGAATGACCGCTGAAAATATTAGTTTCAGGGTGATTTTACATGGTTGAAGAACCTTTAGTTCAACTGGGAAAAACCATCATACCTCCATTCCATATCAAACTCAGCATTATGAAGCAATTTGTTAACGCTCTGGATAAAGTTGGACCATACTTTCACTATATCTGCAACATATTTCCCAGTCTGAGCAGTGAAAATATAAAAGCTGGAGTATTTGATGGGTCTCAAATAAGAAAATTAAAAGATGGGAACTTTTTAAATTCAATGAATTGCATTGAAGTAGCATCATGGAATGTATTTGAAATAGTTTGTAAATGACTTTCTGGGTAATAAGAAACTATGCCGAAATAGTTGACAACATGCTGGAGAACTTTCAAAAGTTGTGTAGCAAATATGAACATAAAGCTGCACTATCTCAGTCGTTATTTCCTGAAAATCTCAGTAACGCAAATGACAAACAAGGAGAACGTCTCTATCAGAACATAAAATCAATAGAACAAAAGTATCAAGACAGATGGGACCTGCTTATGCTGGCGGATTATTGTTAGAACTTGGATCATGACCTGACTGAAGTGCAGCACTCAAGAAAATCATTCAAATACAAATTCATGGGAAATTGGGCATAAGCTGATGTAATTTGTTTGTAAAAATTTTGAGAATTTTACTAGTTTTTCAGTAGAATTTTAAGAAAACATTCTGGTTTTGAACAGAATGTATGTTTGTACGTTATGCTTCGTTCTCCATAAGCTGTTTGTTGAAAAAAACAAAACAAAAAAAAGAACAAAACAAAAAGCAATGAAATATGGATATAGTGTCTTAAAATCTAGTCATTTTCAGATTCAAAAACCCCTAGTTCAGGTCAAAATTTTTTGATAATAGAGAACATGAAAAATTGTTTCGTTGGCCTGTGTAATCGACATCGTTTTCAGTTGATATATATTATCATGGGATATGTTTCATGGGTAAATACATACAACTCTATCAATATGTATATTATAAATTTAACTTTATTCATGATATTGAGTAACCCTGTCAGTAAATATTCCATTGTTATTCTTAAACTAGCTTTAAAGTGATAAACTCAAATTACACACACACGCACCACACACACACACACACACACATACACACACACACACACACACACACACACACACACTCACACACACATACACGAACACGTATCAATCATTGAATAGGTCAATTTTTACCTTAACTGAATCATGTGACTGCTTTTGGATTTCACAGTAAAACAAAGTGAATATCTTCACTTTGATGATCCTTCATCAATGAAAATCACCTAAGTTCAAACACGAATGCTTGTATCCAATATCTAACAACAGTACACAATTGTTATAGATAAAAAAACAAACTCTCAAAAGATAGGAGGCTAGAACTGATGCAAAAAAGGACAATATCGTGGCTTAAGCTTGAAACGGGTAGACGGGATAATGTGCCAAATATCGTGTTTGTGCAGTAACTCATTCGTGCAGTGTAAAAACGCTGCTGTCAATATTGGCTATACACAATACTCCGATAATGCTCCGGGAGGCAGTCTTAATGATATATTACCATGTTGTGATGCTGCGTGGCAATGTGCCAGCGTTTGAGATGCTACGGAGTTTGCAATGGAAGTGCTTGCTATGTAATTAAACAGGATTATCCATTCAGCAATTGCTTTGCGCTTATTCTAATTTTACAAATGTTGCAATGACAGTTTAGTTATTTATATATTTATTTTCACATTCTCTTCCATATTTATTGAGTGTATTTTACACTAAATATTCCAGTTAATTATTAAGCATTTATGTTTCATACGTTCCAAATATTTCTTTGGGGTTTTGCCATATAACTGAATTTTTTTATTATATATTTTCCGATTTGACACTTACTGTGGTTAGCGTGAAGGCATATTAATTCATATAATTTATTTTAAATGAAATATACGTGTCGTGAATGTGAAGCAATATTTCAATAGGAACTGTCGATTCATTATATGTGACTTTCAGTATTATCAAGGGGTTGGTATATTTCCTAGTTATAAATCTAATATTCGATCCAATTGGAAAATACTGTTTTGGTTGCTAAAGATAGGAGTGGGTGAATTTTATTCGACGATAACGTTAACAAGTGTTTATGAAGTTAGACAGATGCAAGGAATAATATAAAACTAATGTAGTTATTGCAATATTGAAATGATGATAAAGTCTTTCTGTCTGTCTGTCTGTTTACCTACCTACCTACCTACCTACCTACCTACCTACCTACCTACCTGCCTGCCTGCCTGCCTGCCTGCCTACCTACCTACCTACCTACGTATGTGTGTATGTATATATGTATGTATGTATGTATGTATGTATCTGTCTGTCTGTCTGTCTGTCTGTTTACCTACCTACCTACCTACCTACCTGCCTGCCTGCCTGCCTGCCTGCCTGCCTACCTACCTACCTACCTACCTACCTACGTATGTGTGTATGTATATATGTATGTATGTATGTATGTATGTATCTGTCTGTCTATCTGTCTGTCTGTCTGTCTGTCTGTCTGTCTGTTTACCTATATTCTTTCATTCCTTTATGCGTTATTTCATTAAACTGTCTCTTTTTATACTTGCAGGCTATATACACGATGTCCTCTCTACTTCCCTATTGCAAAACGGCTTACAGAACAGCTTGCAGAACACCTTACAAAACAGCTTGCAAAATGGCTTGCAGAACGGCTTGGAATCTGAAAAATCCTTTGGAACTGATTCATATGGAGAGCCTGAACCCGAAGAAGACAGCCCCATGACAGCTGACAGTGTGGATGATCTTCGAGATTCTAGCTGCAGTCCAACAGCTTTGACTATTGGTTATACCTATGACGCTTTCTTTATCAGTGATGGACGTTCTCGTCGGCGGAACGCATTAGGTATCCCTGAAAAAGTTAGTCGGCAACGATATACCTGTAATGAATGTGGTAAAAACTACGCTACTTCCTCGAATCTATCACGCCACAAGCAGACTCATCGTAGCCTAGACAGCAAACTGGCGAAAAAGTGTCCGCATTGTCAAAAAGTTTATGTGAGCATGCCCGCTCTGTCAATGCACATACTTACTCATGACCTGAAACATCAGTGCGATGTCTGTAGCAAAGCGTTCAGCCGACCATGGCTCTTGCAAGGACATATGCGCTCGCATACCGGCGAGAAACCGTTTGGATGTGCTCATTGTGGCAAAGCTTTCGCTGACAGGTCTAATCTTCGCGCTCATATGCAAACACATTCTGCATTTAAGCATTTCAAATGCAAAAGATGTGACAAGTCGTTTGCACTGAAATCTTATCTGAACAAACACTACGAATCAGCTTGTTTAAAGGAATGAATAAAACATAGAAATGAATGAAATATATATATATGAAGTGCTTCAAATTAACAAGATATGAAACAACAAAAACACTTTCACAACAACAATAATTGAAAGTTATTTACATTTTTTTTCTGGCATTATTATATGTAATTTGGATGGAGATTAATACTACAATATATTCTGAAAATTTCCAAACGATAATGAAAACGCACGTGCACACATACGCGCGTACGCGTATCACACAAACATGCGCATGTACACACATACACATACACAGTAAAATATTTTCATTCAAAGGAAAAAAAAAACAAAAATGATATAAAATACAAATTCGAAGCAGCAATAACGTACCAAAGAATTATATTTCTCTTCATTTCAGGTAAAATAAAATAAAAATTCTTTTTTAATCGAACAAGCGAAAAGAATAAGAATGAAAATACAAAACTAACTCAACTGCTGTCTCCAATATATATATGTATATCTGTATATATTTATATACATGTATATATATATATATATATATATATATATATATATATATATATATATATATATATATATATATATATATATATATATATATATATATATATATATATATATATGTATGTATGTATGTATGTATATATATATATATATATATATATATATATATATATATATATATATATATATATATATATATATATATATATATATATATATATATATATATATATGTATATATATATATATATATATATATATATATATATATATATATTTTGCATCTCTGCTGCTAATTTTCTTCGAACTATAATCTGCTTTGAAGCCAAGAAAAAGAAAGAGAGAAAAATAAACTAGAAGGAAAGATAACCGAAGAAAAAGAAGTAAAAGAAAAACTAATGCAGTTTGGAGAAGCAAAATATTATAATTACACTGCTGTGTTGTTTGATAAAGTTTCGATGCGGGTAGCGTTTCTAATTCTACCCTTTTCAACTTGCCAAGTTTTAACTTATGAAAGATCTCATGAACACGTTTGAAAGTGTTTGGGCGTGCAAGGGAAGAAAGGGAAACGAGAAAAGAGAAAGAAAGTGAGAGTGTGCGTGTGTGTGTGTGTGTGTGTGCACACGCGCGTGCGCGCTGCGTGTGTGTGTGAGAGAGACCGAGAGAAAGACAGAAAGAAAGAAAGAGAAACAATAATTTTTTCCTATATTCACTCAAAGTCTTCCGTTTTATTTTTATAAGGACATACATTTATAATAATGGAAGGCTCATATATTGATCGGTTCCTATTCTTAGTTTCTTTAAACATTTTAAAATCAACTTATACATATGGACTGAACTTAACTTGGTCTGTTTTTGCTACAGATTTGATAGACCATTTTTTTTAAAAAAAGAAGAAAATGAAAGAAAAAAAACTCCATTTTTAGTACAAATATCAAGCAAATAGGTCTAGCAAGCACTCAAGATATGCAATGACTTCTCATACAAAAAGAAAAAAAAAATATTTGTTATTTGCAATTTTTTTTCTGCAGGATCTTAGGGGTATGTCGATCCATACATTATATGGGTCTAATCATTAGATAACAAAACCTATCGTATGTACATGTTAATTGTACAACTAACACTGCACAATTTAATTCTCCTAATTTATGGAGAGAGATGTCTTTCTCAGGATGTGGACACTTCTTAGCAGGTCATTTTTTTTCACTTGGTGTTAAGTTTCTTGGGGAATTTACTTTCTTTGTATAAGTTTTTCAACATTTAATTATTTAAAAATTGATTAGTATATCATATTAGTCTTAATATTTTAATATTACAATAAAAATATATTAACTGCAAATAATATTGCTAAATTAGAATATCGCAATCAAGCTTTTTAATCATGGCAATATTCCTGTATCAGGAATCAATGTCCTTGGTAAACTTGTAACTCACTTAAATGAAATTATAAAACTAAAATTTTTCAATATTATATTTCACGAACATAGTTATATACAATAATAAAAAGCGCTAAAAGACAAATACCTTATTACATAAGGGTTTTAAAATACATTTATTTTACCCGGATCATCTCTCTACAGATATATTTCCATTCATACAATGTGATTTAAGTGACATTTATGGAAGGAAAAACATAAGCAATTATTATATCATTAAAAATAACATTAGGAATACCATTATGAAATCTAAACGATTGCCGGCAAGTGCAAGTCGTCTATCAATCTTAGTATGAGCAAAAAGAAATGCGACTGAAAAAAAAAATATATAAATAAAAAAGTTTAGAAACGTTACCTCTTATTATTTCTTAGGATACTTTTTTATTTATTTGGTTTTCATTCACCAAGTGTCACCTTAGCGTGTAGTTATTGTTATTATTATTATTATTATTATTATTATTATTATTATTATTATTATTATTATTATTATTATTATTATTATTATTATTATTATTATTATTATTATTATATAAGCAATAAATTGTATGTTTCTTGTATACATATACTTACATACACACAACACACATCCTCATACATACATGTATATGCATGTGTGTGCATGCGTGTGTATATACACTTATACATGCATGTGTGTATGTGTATGTGTGAAACAGTGCATTCAACCCAAATGTTAGAAATCCTGTAATCTTTTATCATATTTTTTTTTCTCTTTCTAACAATAACAATGTCCCCACCACGAATTTCACAATTGTTATTCAATAAACGTAGCCTTTTTATATAACAACTTTAACGTCCTACCGATGTCCTAACATGGGATAATCTCCTTTTTTAATCAGTATTTTGTAATGAATTTTGAAAAGAAGAAACCCACAAAAGTAATTGCAAAAATAGCCCATTCAGTCCAGTACGTATTATCTTTTTCATTATTGAAGTGAAACTACGTATCCATTCTTCAGTGCCATTTTTCACAAAACCTTTTGGAAAGTAATTATTATTGATAATGGTAATAATTGAATTACAAACAACAGCAAAACAAACAACAGAGCAGATGTTTGATTTAATTTTGTAACTACATTCCATGGCCTTATTATATATATATATGTGTGTGTATGTATATGATTGTTATTTAGGGAGTGATCTCTATAGTACCAAGTTCGTAGTTTATTATCCGGAATCGATTTTTTTGTAGTTCCGAATAAACGATGATCAATGAGTTAACTATGATAACAAAAATGATGATGATAATGATTATAATGGTGATAATATTTATGACAACTGTAATGATATTTCGATATGATATTGATGATGGTAACTATGATGTTGCTAATGACTTTTACTCTTTCAATGTTATATTCCATTTTTTTTTTATCACACACTTTAGATTTTGAATACAAATCAAAAACAAAAAAAATCAAATTACACAAATGAAAATGGTTTTAACTTCGTAATTATTTGTAAAAAAGTCACACTAGAAAAAATAAACAAAAATAGAACTTTCACCCTTTATACCTAATACTACTGTTCGAAGAAAATTTCTCAATATTCTGTTGGTTTAGAAGTTCAATATTAGAATGTACATTAATATCTTTTTCACATCTTTGAATTAGATTTAGTTGGTTAGAAAGTAAATTTTGAACAAACGATTGTAACAATTTTATAGATTTATTTTATTCAGTGGTGGTTCAAGGAATTATTACGCCTGTAGGGATAAATATAGTTCATATTTGGCTCTTTCTGTATTTTAAAATCGAATAACACGATGAAACGATGTAGTCCCCAATTCCATTTGCTGGATACATTTTCCTTAGAATCACTCCCTCTCTTCAGCTACCAGTTTTTCTAAATCTTATTTATTTACTTTTCATAAAGGCTTCTTAAAAACCGCTGCCGCCGCCGCCGCCGCCGCCACCACCACCACCACCACCACCACCACCACCAGAACAACAATACCTGTAACAGCAATAACAACTGCAGCAAAAAAACAATACCAGCAACCATAACCACAGATACAACAACAACAACAACAACAACAACAACAACAACAACTACTACTACTACTACTACTACTACTACTACTACTACTACAGTTGCTGGATTATATACAAGACAATAATGTTTGTCAAGGGGTTAAATATATATGTACACAACAAATTAAATATACAAGTGAAAATATATTAAAATACTAGAGAAACAGGAGTTCAATTTGGTTACTCTAATTAAATAGGGAACTTTGACAGTGGTGGGGTGAAGAAATGAAATTAATCAAATTTTTTTAATTCTAAAATATTCATTATTAGACATGTTAGAAGTAATGTGGTTATGATTTTAACATGTACACTTAAATACCCTCACATATATAGCGATATAGAAGAAGCACATTAATATTTGATTTTCAATCGATTATGCTATTGATTACGTATACGGATTAAAGCGTCTCCCAATATATATATATATATATATATATCATTAGATGTACGGATACATACAT
>NC_142932.1:78690471-78692971 GCF_046866305.1 Octopus bimaculoides
AAAAAAATTGTTTATGGTTTAACTTTAATCTGAATAGGCTTTTAATTTAGAAACTGCAAGTACATAAATATGCATACAGACACATACACACATACATATGCGCATGAGCATGGATAAGAAAAATGAAAAGTAGTTAACATTATAAAATTACAAAACAAGACAATGACAGACAGCAAAGTCATAAGAACAACAGCTACAACAACAACAACAACAACAACAACAACAACAACTACTACTACTACTACTACTACTACTACTACTACTACTACTACTACTACTATTATTATTATTATTATTATTATTGCTACTGCTGCTGCTGATAATTTCAATAATCAATGAACTTTTGTTTAGAGTTTTACACTTGTGATGTTTTTTTTATTTTTAAAAATCAATGGTCTTCCTCGTAATATCATTTCTATTATCAACGATATCAAGTGTAACACTGTTTATTGTACACATATCCCTCTTATGTAATTTTGTTTAATTTGTGTATGATATATTTGTTTTTGGATCTATTTTGTACCTCAATAGTATTGAATATAACAATGATGTTTTTGTTTTAACCTTTGGTTTATATCATCAATGATAATCCATGCAATACTGCTGTACAGCTCAAGGACTTCCGCTGTAATCTTAGAAACTATATTCATTGTATGGCGGTTCATTTGATATCGTTGTGATTGTTTTGATTTATTAATTAAAAAGAAATATGTGTATATTGTTACCAATGGTGTTTCACGAAATATTGCTGTCAACAGCAAGTGTCAAAATAATTTGCTCTTATCCACCAAATGGTGATTTTTTAAAAATCGCATCTCATGTGATATTGTTTTAACGCCAACGGTATTATCTTATGCAACGTTTGGATAATAATAAATGAAAAAGAAAAACAAACATTCCTCATAAAATTTGCGAAAAACTTTGCAAACATTCCAATTTCGATAATGATCTCTTTTTTTCAATACTTCTACAGACAACACATTATCATTGCAACGAATAATTTCTCTTGAATACAAAATACATGAAAGTTTTATCATTGTTTACACAAGGATAAAACGTTCCCGCCAGCAAAAAATATAAAATTACATGTACACTAATTCAAACCACATGAAGTAAAACAATTAAAAATTCTTCAGACATATAAAAATACCAATAGAAAATTAAAATATCACAAAAAAAAAAAAAATGCACATTCATTACTATTATTATTGCATTAAAATAAGTGTAATTATTACAAGAAGCATTTCAGCAACAAACAGTTTGTAACGACTTTAATCTCTTTAAAAGAGTAAAACCTCAAGATACTATAAAAGTAAGTTTTGTTCTACACTAGATTTGATACTTGTGTTACATTGATCAAATTATAATAACGAATTGATTCTAAGAGTCATATATATGATATGTTAGTGAACGAACTTAGCAGCTTCTCGAAGAAATAAGCCTTATACTGTACGTAATCTAAGAATAGATACATGGGAATGTGTTTGGCTCGCCCACCAGCCGTCCTATTGATTTTTCAATTACGCTCTTGAATCTTTTAGCTAAGAATGGTTGCTGAGATCATATTTTTCTAAGATTTTAGTGTTTAACAAAACCAGTTCACCCATTCAACCATTCACTCACTCTCTCACTGTATCTCATATACAATATCACACACACGCACGCACGCACACACACACACACACACACACACACACACACACACACACACACACACACACACACACACACACAAACCAAATGCATCCTGCATTCCTCTCTACACAAATATATATTCGCACATCCACCCACCACGCACAGGCACACACCTATATACACAAATAAAACACATTTAGTTTTGAAAATTTACATAGGTTTTGATAATTTTATAAATAAGAAATAATACCTTTTGTGTTAATTAAATTTGCAAAATCGTGCTAACATATAGCTTACAAAGTTATCCACATAGTTACCTATATTTTTGTTCCTACAGCAGAAAGCTTTCTTATCTAGCCAATATAGCTATATTTTTATTCTATGTCACCGAATATGGTATAGTTCGTACGCAAATCTGTCTATAAGTTCTCTCTCTCTTCTGTCTGTTTCTTTATACATGCGTGTGTCTGAATGTGTGAGCATGCCTGCATATGTATGTACATATATGTTGTATGTATGTATACATACATATGTGTATATATACACATTCATATAAATATATGTGGCTATATGTATATATGAATGTATGCAAATATACACAGCGTGTGCTGCCTGCCTACCTGCCTACCTACCTACCTACCTACCTACCTACCTACCTACCTACTTACCTACCTACCTGTCTGTCTGTCTGCCTGTCTGTCTGCCTGTCTGTCTGTCTGCCTGTCTGTCTGCCTGCCTGCCTGTCTGCCTGCCTGCCTGTCTGTCTGTCTGTCTGTCTGTCTGTATGTATGTATGTATGTACGTATGTTTAGTAGGTACTAGAAACCAAAATGCTACACCTTGACTAGGATGTTCATCATACTCT
>NC_142932.1:78697971-78730471 GCF_046866305.1 Octopus bimaculoides
GCTGTTCATTTATATGGTTCTTCCAAGCTTATCTCATCCAATTCCGAAACTTTGTGTGTATGTGTGTGTGTGTATATATATATTTATATTTATATATATATATATATATGTATATATATATATATATATATATATATATATATATATATATATATATATATATATATATATATATATATATATATATATATATATATATATATATGTATGTATATATATATATATATGTATATGTGTATATATATATATATATATATATATATATATATATATATATATATATATACATACATATATATACACATACATACATACTATAAAATTGAATTGGTGGGAAGCTTTATCTATTATATCTATTATCATAATTTGTGTGTGTGCGATAAATTTTATATTGCATCTTATTCCGGTGTAGCCAATTATTGCCCTTTTATATGTCTGTAGTTTCTATCTGCTAGTTACAAATTGACGATAAACCCTCTACTCTGTATCCTCAATAATAAAGCGGGACGGGGAAGAAAAAGAAAAAAAAACTGCATTAACATGGCTCACGTATTTAGAGCGCTGGGTGATAATGAGGACAATGATGACGAAGACTAGATAATAGTAATAAGTGGTGATAATAATAATTCCATTTAAATGCCTCAAAATCTGTAATTTCTATCACCAGACCAAACCAGAACAATTTTAAAAAAAACTATTTTGTTAGTATTTTAACTGACTGAACCAAGTGTCATTAGCAAGCGGGTTTACAAAATATACAAGAATTTTAAAACTAACCTTCAAAATCTTTGATAGGTAAATTTTTTTTTTATGAATGTTATTAAGACAATTTACAAATAAAAAGTGTGTTCTTGTTCCAAAGGGGGAAAAAAAAAAAAGAAATTGAAGGAATAACAAATGAACTTATCTGGTTCCAATTTGAAGAGCCGTTGGTTGTGAAAAATATGTACATTTGTATTTTATGACAAAACATCTATTGAAAGTTGGACTAGAGAGGTAGATAGATAGAAAGAGAGAAGGGGCGGAAGGGAGAAAGAGGAAGAAAGAGAGAGAGAAAGGAAGTAAGAAAGAAAGCATAGAAAGAAACAGAGAAGAGAATGAAAAGAGATGGTAAGAGAGGTTCAAAGGAAAGAAAAGAAATCGAAACTGATAGGAAAAATATGAAAGGGTATACTGGAGAGAGAGAGAGAGAGAGAGGGAAAGTGTGTGTGTATGTGTGTGTGTGTGTGTGTGTGTGTGTGTGTGTGTTTGTGTTCGTGTGTGTTTTCGCGTGTAAATGAGAGAAAGAAGTGAGAAAACAGGAATGAAGTTTAGAGATGTGTAGCATGCAAAACGTAAAAATGTCTAAATCTAAGCAATAAATTTTCACCCAAAGCAATGCCTTTTTTTAGCAATGTAGTGACCGCAACATACATAAATACGGTTACCAAGCTATAATATTCTTTTTAAAAGGATATATATATATATTCGATTAAATTATTGTTATTCATTTACCATGTATGGAAAAGCATATTTCTGCAAAGTGATTCCTTTGAAAAAGGAAAACTGGAAAGTGTTTCAATCTGATTCTATAAAAATATAAAAATTACAAATTCTTGAACAATGAAATAGAAATAACATAACGTAAATTATTTTCCATCCCAATGGGGGATTTCAATCTTAAATCTAAAAGCTTTTCATTCTTTGGATTGTAGGTGGGTATTCTATATTCAGCTAATATTGAAAAGGTTGTGAAAATATCTGGCACCAGCTGCAGAAAATATAAGAATTTTAAGTTTAATGTTTTTTAATACAAAGGTCTTCCATTGTTTTATCAAAAATAAGATGAAACACATTTTGAATAAAAGGCTGGTAGGTGTCGTATTCCTGCCAGCAGCTAGAAATTCCCTAAAAGAAAAAAAATTTAGAAAACATTCCAACCAAACCAGGAGAAAATTTAAGCAGTTGCTGTTTTTTTTCGACATTTTCTTTTACAAGACCATTTGGAAATTATACATTTCTAGGTTCATCATTTTCCAGGTTGTTTTCCATCAGTGTGCGTATGTGGTATATATGTAGACTTTTACATTCATACATAATACATGCATTCATACTGGCATATTTGAATCTTCCATTTACATGCTTAATAGGTATGTATATGTTTATGCACACGCATATATGTGCTTTTTAGTGATATCCTATTTATTCTTTGCAATATAAGTTAATGAGCACGTATCTCTCTGATAAAAACATGCGTGTGTGAAGAAACAAATAACTAATTTGGCTTCCATGGTAGAGTATTTTATAACAATAATATTAGTGATAACATCACGACCTTTATACCATATTAAGTACTAAATATGCAAGAAAAATATCTGATATGTTTTAAGACCCTTAAACAGTTATTATTGTTATTATTATTATTATTATTATTATTATTATTATTATTATTATTATTATTATTATTATTATTACCACAATTAATATTACTGTATCAGAACTGAATTATTGAAGTAAATTGTCACAATACTTCATGAATTTCCATAAACCAAATAATGAAAATATTTTTTGAAGTGGTCTGGTGGCATGAACTACTGATAAAGAGGTCAATATTTATAACCCTTAAGCCAGAATTTAGTTCGGGGTTAAGAGTGCTGATTAAAAAAGACATTTTTGTTTGTTTGTTCATTAAAAGACAATTGTGTTTTAATGTTTCTCTTTTCTTTTATGTTATATCGGACATATCTTTCTGTGTTGTTTCAATTTACACAATTATATTTCTCCCATCCCCCCCATAAAAAATTCATCTTACAGTGGCCTTCAGAAATTTTGTACAAAACTCGAAATACAAAACGAATCAATAAAACATTACTTGTATATGAAATATTTATCTGGTTTCTTGCTTTTGTTATTGTAGAACATGTTAAATGATGTCGTTATTTGTAAGCGTGGTTGATAATGCCGTTGTCTCTCTCTAGCTTAGCAGTGGTTAACCAATGAAACGTAAGTAGGATCGTGAAGACAAATTCTTTTAATTTTGGAATATTTGATAAGATGTGAAATGCTTATGAATATGTTAGCCAATAAACAACTGGCATAAGAGTTAAGGCAAAGCAGATTTTGGAAAGCGCACTCCTTTTGAATATATAAAAGTTCGCAAAGATCATAGATTTACTAAAATGTGTCTCGATAGTAAAAGTTGGAAAAGGTGATCAAGTCCAAAGATGGCTGCAGCAGAAGCATCATCCAAATTCTATTTTCTGCTTCTTAAAATTTACATTTAATACTTCTGATAATTACAAGAGGGCTTCTAACTTTATTTATTGCCTGTCTACACACACATTTGCTTCGAACATGACATGTGCATGCCGATAAGACCATATTTCTATTCAAGACCTCTGAACTCATCTCTCATTGGTTGTTAAATCATTGTTGTGAAGAGATTATAAATATATTGTGTTGCAGCGGAGAGAAATATTTCCATTACCTAGTGGTAAACTGGATCGTGTGGTTGCAAGAAAGTTATAATCTGAATGTTCTCACTGGTCCTGTTGTTTTCGATATAACCGTCATCATCGTGGTCACAACCATCGTCATTTCGCCTTAGTCACATGTGTCTTACTGACTAGAAAAGTTACAAGTTAAGCTCATAACCCTTATGAATATAGAGTTTTCAAGAGTAATGACCACGAAACTCTCTGCCGTCAAACTTATAGTAATCTATAGAAAATTGATAATTAATTTTAGACAAAGAACGAGCATTTACATAGTCACTCTATTGACTATAAATAGTTACCAAATCTCTGTCATATAACATCCAACCGTCTTTTCAAAATATGTAGACAATGTGGTCCTAAATACACTACTGCTACAAAAAAAAAATTAAATTAAAAACTTGGTGGTCGTAGCTGGAATGCTTTTTACCATAGGTCTACTCGAACAAATCTGATCTGGGACTAAGCAAAACCAACAGGAATAGCAACAAGAACATCAAAAACAACTTCCAGAATTCTCATTCACAATGATATTTACAAGAGAAAACATTCATCCGGTAGATGTCAGGTGATACTATAATGATGGCGCTTTTTATTTCTTAAATTAAGTTTTGCGTCGTTTAACTCATGTTGTTTCCGTACAGTTCAAAAATCTAGAAGCTCATGACGACTAAATAAACATCTATACTAATACTTCATAAATGCTCCCATTCTTCTATAAAGTGTAGACGAAAGTTAGTTTTCTTAGATATTCCAGCTAAGTTTAAAGCAATTAGTTCGTTAAAATTTACAAGTGGGAATCAAATTAGAATAAAGACATCTTAGTGGTATCATGGCTAAAAACTGCATTTATCGGGGTGGCCAAAAAGTTCGTTGGTTTTTTTTTAAACGAAAATAAAACAAGTTTTAATGACGAAGTGGTTTATTCAATCAATGATATTCCTTCTAGTATCTCCTGCCATGTTGTGGGCAAATCCATTATTCTATGCTCGAAGAATATATCTTTCTAATCCCACCAAATTGAAAGCATAACCTTCTTCAAGTGAAGTCCTGCTTTGAAGATTTTTGTGTAGTTTCCCGCGCTTCTCTCACGATCATTGGCGACATTTTTCATCTCCTGTCCCCACTCTCTTTGAAAAGAAAAAAAAAAAAAAGGATAATTTTCTCTACGTTTCTGCAACGAATCACAGATGGAAATCCGTTGGGCGAGGTTAGCCTCATTCAATTGAAGTAGGATCCAAACATCGAGGCTGTTGATGAAATCAAGTTGAGGCAGATGGTTTTCCAACATTCGATTTGGATATTTGTGGAGTATCTGAATCACTCTGGTCGTATTTTGGGGGCTGGTGTCAAGTATTTCCTTCATTTTGTCGCTGTTAATTTCGGCCGGTCAGACCGAGGAGCATGTTGAACCGAAAAATTTCCAAATCGAAATCTTGAAAATCCGTTTCTGGCATACATGTTCTGTAACAGTATCCTCTCCGTATACAGCGTAAATCTTCCTGCAGGTTTCCGTCGCTTTCTTGCCTTGTTTCGAAAATATAAAAGAAGCATGCAGTATCGACAATGTTCGTTTTGACTCTCTCTTTTTAGTGTGATCCCAGGCACGCAAAATACAATTTGGCTCGTCGCAAGTCTGCATCGAACTACGTTGAAGTGTTGAGTTTCTAACGAATGTGCATGCGCAAGGAAATACTGAAGAGGGCTTGAAATTTAGAGCCGATAAAAATCGAACAAATCTTTAGGCCAACCCAATAACAAGGATTTAAATCTGTGTATATATTGCTGTTGTTGTTTTTTTTTCCAGTTGGCTCTGATCAATCAAAATGCATTCCAGCGTTTGTATTTAAAAAAATTTTTATTTTTCAGTTACGGTGCATTATGTTCACATTACTCTCTGTGTCCATTTTAAGATGGTAAGGAGTAATCTGAGGGAAATATAGCTACTAATTCTAATTAATCGAGCGACTTTGCACACATCCCATTGTGAGTTACGGAGTTTGAATAAGAAAATTCCATTAATTTATGGCAGTATAAAATATTAACGATAAGTAGTCGTGAATATATAAATAACAGAGAAACAAACAAGAAATGAGGATGTTCGTGCTTTTCCTGGAGGTTAGTAAGTAAAGCCAATCCAAAAATATCAATTTTATATCCTAAGGATCAGTAAGTGAGCGTCGAAAAAATTCAGCAATTCTATTTTTCGGAGAGTGTTGTACTCTGTTTAGACATTGTTGCTAATTGAGCTCTACTAGTTTTCTTCTCCACAATTGTACCGTTGCCAGTGTTTCATAAAGTTGTTGAGGTGGCTATGGAATGCTGCACAGTTGTTCTCTCATAGTTACTTGATGTCTACCTTAAATGTCAGTAGAGCAATGACCTTTAAATGTCCGCTTAATTTATGTGAATAAAAACAAGTCACAAGGTAAAAAATATCTAGAGTATAGTGCATGCAGAAATACGGGATTTAATGTTCTGACAGAAATTGATAGTTAAACAATGCGGTATGTTTGACTAATTATAATACAAAGTACACTCTTCGTTCTTTACAGTTGAAAGTAACGCTGACGAAGTTTTTGAAATTAAACTTCACGGTTTTAAAAATATCTTAAATGCCTTGTATATTATGCCGACACAAATAATCACTGCTGTGCATCACTTCCACTATTTCTCGATTGCAATATATATCCGAGCACTGAAATATTAGGTACCATAAATTTTGTCCTGTTGGCTTGAGTGATTGTCTGAGTGTTTGCTCTAGTATGTTGGAAACTATTGAAGGGAAAAGGTTCACTTTTTTATCATTGATTTGAGAGCCGAAAACGAAATTCATATAAATAAATGTATTGGTTAGGTGACAAATGATGCCATTCATAATTCTGTGCTATCATGTACAATAATGGAACGAAGGTCAAGTATTTTAAAATAATCTGACAGTAACACGCACATACACAGACGCACGCACGCACACACACACACACACGCGCGCACACACAGCACACATTTACGTGCGCTTTGTATAAGTATCCAGGACTAGTTGATTGCATTATAGAATGGATTGAGAAATGAATGCAATTATTATGTCTCTGTTCCCACAGTCGTAAAATGATTTGTTCAGTTATGTTGACATTGCTTTCAGCCAAATGCTTAATTTTTTTTAGAATACAAGCATTTTCTGTAATCCGATTTTTTTATTAACAAGACAATCATTAACAGCGTTTAAAGCCCTCTAAGTACTTTTGACTTGTTATTATCCAGTCACTCAACAGGTTTAACAAGAAGATAGTCGTCAAATAAAATTTTACGTATGCATGTATCATGGCACAAAACTGATCACAGGCGCACAGACACATTTTAACAAATACACATACATTTGTATGCATTCGATACACACATACAATCTTTTACATACACATATACATAACCAAATCATAGATTCATACTGACGCATGTATTCGATCATATGTAGCCAAATAAAATTAACTAAAAAAATATTGTGAAGTATTTGTTCAAAACTAAATGCTTCGTCTATTGATATTTTTTTTACTATACATACATACATACATACATACATACATACATACATACATTATGTATATTACATAGACGTATGTATATCATTGTTGAGTTTCTCGATCCGATAAATTTCCTTTTCACTTCAATTACTTATATTTCGCCTTTGAAAGTGACTGTGAAGATCCAGGTTTGTTTAAAACTTTTGCTACACTCCCTACACGGAAAGATTGACAGTTTTTCACCGATGATGGATTGCCTCATCTTTTTCATTTGCCATCTCTGATGCTCCTTGACTCTTTTGTTCTGATCAAAGAATTCGCAGCCAAAACGACAGAGATTTTTCTGTTGCTCTCTGTCTTTTGCGGCAATGTCGAACGCCTTTGGCTGAATGTTGCAGAGTTTGAGATTCTGCTTCAAAACATCTCTAAGTCTGAGATGATCTTCAGTAGCCGTTCATTGTACATCTTTTGAACATAGCCAGCTCTGAGCAGCTGATGTCTGATGATCCTCGTCTCGATCTTTTATGCTTGTCCTGAGGTATAGGTCTTAGTATTCTTTTGTTTCCAGATAATACCATGAAGTGAGCATAAATTTGATTGATTCAAGCTGTTTGATGTGTTGTCATTAAAGAGTTCTTGTCTCAAAAGAATAATTACTGATCTGTTACGGACAGCTTGGTACTTGTTTCGAGTCCGTAGTTCATGAGATTCTTTAATAAAAAATTCCATACGCAGTACGAACTGTACATATTCACATAACCTGTTGTTGATCTCATTGCCTATGGTTGCATTTGAAGATAAGCTGGAACCGAGGTAAGGAAAGCAGGAGACCCGTTCAATCGGATTGTCATTGATGATTATTTCGATGTTTTGATGAATGAACTTTGGAGAAAGCTGGTGCAGGTTGTGCAGTTGTGCTGGTGCAGGTTGTGAGTCTTGCTGTTAACTGTTAGTCTGTAACGTCATATGCTGAAACCCAAGAGTTACTTATTTGTTGGATATAGATTTGGTTATGAATGGATACAGCCCTGCTAACCTCATAACGTATTTCTGAAATGGTGTTGGTTGATGTATTAATCTTTCACAATAAGCGGCCTCGATTAAAGACACCTGCTTCGTAGCTGGTTCTTAGTTCTACCTATGAAGAAATCACGTTTTTATTAACAGCAACTATATGATTAAGACAGGTATAGTGAGAAAAAGAATAGTGCATTAACGTCAGCTTATTTCAAATTAGTTTTGACCTTAAATGATGATAATGCCGATTTCTTTGATAGCACTGAACTCTCCATATTGTCCTGAAGAGAGTGGGTGACGGCAAGGAATTCTGAATGCCACGTTTCTGAAGTATTTTCCACGGTGTTGTACGGCATATGCTGTCAAAAACTTTGGGCAAGTCGTAGAACTAAAGGCGCGGTGTTCTGTTGTGCTCTGGATTTTTCTTGCAATTTACAGATGGCAAAAACCATGTGCAGTGTATCACGTTCAGGGCAAAGTCTATTTTATGACCAATGGAATACAGAAATACCCATATAACTCAACCAACCTTCGTACTGGTCAAAAGGGATAAACATCTCTCTGGTAAACATCCATTAATGTTATATCGCTTGAAGAAATGAATCCATGAAGATGATCTACCTGATGCCCACGGATACTACGGACTACATTGTAATCATCTCAGGAATACGGACTGTGAACTTAAGTGACATGTAATTTGTGGAAACGAGCGCAGCGATGCCTTAAATGTTTATAAATTCCATTAAAGGATTATTGTTATTATTACTAGAGTCATCCTACATTAATTATATCGGTACAACTCGATGCAACCCCCAAAACTGATTCACTAGTCAACATCATTAGACATTGTGACCGGAATAATAGAATATGAGCTTTATTTGCGTATTCAAAACGCTTCCCGTAAACAAATTTAATATGTATGTATGTATGTATGTATGTATGTATGTATGTATGTATGTATGTAAATAGAGAGAAAGCAAAGACTGAAAAGTTTAAGACGATGTATATAGACACGCACACACACACACACACACACACACATATATATATATATATATATACATATAACAACATATATATATATATATTGTCTATTTATAGTTTTATGTACTTTACATTTTGTATTTGCATATGTATGTCTGTACACACACACACACACACACACACACACACACATATATGTACTGTTCGGTCATGTTTGACCTGAAGCTAAGTAACAGCAGCCACGAAATCCATTAACTATGTACATCAATTTGAAATTCTTTTATTTTTTCGATGAGATTTATAAATCATGAGATATCTGTTTACCGACAATTAACAACCAAAATTCTGCATCAAGCATTTCCCACATTCTTCAGCAAATTCAAGCTTTAACCGTCTGTATTGTAAACACCACTTTAAGTGTTTCAAGTTGTTGATTAGATCGCATGTGAACTGTGATCCCGCAGTCCTATGACTTAAAGTGTTGTAGCCGCGACCATCCTGAGTTTGTTTATTAGATATAGCATCTAATGTATGTTTCTTACTTTGTAGAGCATTGTGTGTGGTTTGAAAGAGATCTGGCTGTCTTTTCTAGTAGGCCGAGTGACCAAGTAGAATATCTTATGTTGGATCGAGTGTGTATCGTGTAGTACTTTAAAAAGTCTGCTTTAGTAGAATATATATATATATATATATAAAGTTAGACATAAATATCCAATTAAACAGCATCGGTAATATCAATGGAATTAGAGTTGTAGGTTTGGTATCAGCGAATCTTCCAATTCATTTCATTATTTTTACGATATCATTTAAAGTTTCTACTAACAACAAAAATATGACTAGCAGGATAAACTGTCAACTAATCATTATTATCGAGGTAATTTCTGACTCGTTTGAATATCTAAGGAGAAAAATCTGCCATTCTGTTCAAAATGATTAACCAGTAAAACTTTGTCTCTTTCGAGGACATGTGGTGGATGATATAAACGACTGAGAGGGATTGGAAGTCCAGATTAGAGGACAGAAAAGATGATAACTAATTACAAAAAGCAGACAACGCATGCAAATAAACGCACAGAAATGGATATACGAACATAAACACATATATACACAAACATATTGATAAGCATAAATGCACACTTGCATACTTGCACATAAATTTGGACATGGACACCCACTCACTGAAACAAGTATGTACACGTGGCACGCCAGTGATGTATAGGCATATATATATATATATATATATATATATACATGCTTGCATTTAAACGCCCTAATTCGGTGCACGCTCTCGTAATCACATGAAGATGAAAACATTGAAATATGTGCACACAAAAACAAACACAAAAGTAAATTATAAGTGTTCAGAAGATGAAATGAAGCGCAAACAACGTCGATTTAATTATCGAGCATGATTTTATAGGTATTATGAGGAAGTATACGGAGGGTTGTTGAGAGTCGAGAGTGGGTGAAAAATGCTAAATAAATGATAAGCGTTGACATAACACGGGCATGTGGACATGTGATCGAGATCAAAAGATGATCATTTTAGGACGCGATCGATATAGTTGATGCTGCTTGTGTGTCACTGTGACCCGACTGATAGACAATATTAACTTCAGTGTCATCAGAATCGGGATCGCAAAGCTTATCCTAATTTCTGTTGTAAAAAATATACAAAAGAAAAAACGGCGGGGGAAAGAAGAAGAAGAAGAAGAAGAAGAAGAAGAAGAAGAAGAAGAAGAAGAAGAAGAAGAAGAAGAAGAAGAAGAAGAAGAAGAAGAAGAAGAAGATAATCAAACTATTGTTGAAGTATAATGAAGGGCAATGTCATAAAATTTCTTTTCAATGACGATGATATTATAAGCTTTGGATGATGGTGGTAGGATAATGGTGAATTTGGTGTTGATGTTAGCGGTTATGAAGTTCGTATTTATAATATAAATGCTGCAGGCAACCATAAGAAATAATTATGCATTTAAATGAAAAAGAATTCATATCACAGTTATATTATGTTTATTATCATATATGTCTATATATATATATATATATATATATATATATATATATATATATATATATATATATATATATATATATATATATATGTATATAATATTACATCTGTTTGTGTTTATTGTTACACTCCCGTCATCGTCTTTTTTTTTTGTAGATTCTCACTATATATATATATAGATACGTGAAGGCGCATGGCTCAGTGGTTAGAGCGTCGAGCTTACGGTCGTGAGGTTGTGAGCTTGAATCTCGGACCGGGCTGCGTGTTGTGTTCTTGAGCAAGACACTTTATTTCACGTTGCTCCAATTCACTCAGCTGTAGAAATGAGTTGCGACATCACTGGTGCTAAGCTGTATTGGCCTTTGCTTTTCCCTTGGTGGGAAACACTGGTGGCGTGGAGAGGGGAGGCCGGTATGCATGGGCGACTGCTGGTCTTCCATAAACAACCTTGCCCGGATTTGTGCCCCGGAGGGTAACTTTCTAGGTGCAATCCCATAGTCAGTCATGACCGAAGGGTGTCTCAGATATATATATATATCATGATAGACATATTTTATGTTTACCATAATGGAATATTGCTTCGAATATGTATTTCTTTTAGAGATATTTACATGACATACATGCAGTAAAGTGTATAGGAAAAATTGTGACACCAATGATTTTTCAAAAGTATTGGCTGACAAATTCTTATATTTCTATAGTACCAGCCAAATAGTTTGCTTTTTCCTTCATATGTAACACAAACGCTACAATACAAAATAAACATTTAATGGGGTTTTACAAAATTCTTTTAATTTATACATACAGACAAACAGACAAGCAGATACACACACACACACACACACACACACACACACACACACACACACACACACACACACACACACACACACACACACACAAACTTATGTATGTCAAGCGCAAAAATATTTTCATGATTTAGTTTTTAATTTATGTATTTAGTTAAATCCAAAGTAGGATTTGGTCCTGGAATTGGAAGCGGATGAAAGCAAAATTCTCATTAAGGTGCTTCCACTTCTTATACTAGCTCCATCGCTCCATTTTACCTATTTACTAGCAGACTCCAACATCATCAGTACTTACGCTCGCAAAAAGAAAGACTTTGAGAAAGTCAAGGTCTGTGTCAAACCAAGATAAACTTACTGTCCTAAGTGATTACAACGCATGAGGCAGATATGACTACAGACCTAAAAGTGCGCCGATACCACGACTGTTTAACACTCAAAGTCACTAAATTCATCTATCTTCTCTCCTCTTCTTATAACTACCGTGATCCAGCTTCTAAACGACTTATAGATTCTTTCCTTCTCAGATTTGTAACATTGTTAACTCCCTTTCCACGTTTCCTCACGAACACTGGCTTTTAGATATTCATGCTGAACATCCACTGTATTGACTATTGCATCCATCGGATGGACTGCCTGATCTATATTCACTACTTCTTTTCTTACAACTAAGTAATTTTAAAAATGTGTTAAGTTAGAAATTAAGAATGAGCTGAATGTGACTATTTATTACCACATTATTAAAGGTTGAAAATACACGTGTTGAAACATAATTTCAGGTTTAAATGATAAAGATAATTCGAAATTCTGAACATAGACATCTAAAGGAAGAATTAAAAGAAGAAATAATGCAGCTATTGGGTATCAAAAATCTGTTTGTCTAGAATTCTTGAGTAGTTTGTGTGGGATTCATTTTTACCCACAGAATTTGAATGAGTAGACGAGACAATTAAAGACATCTCAATGCTGGATTAAGGCTTTAAGTCTTTTGTTGAGAAATTTGCCAGGAAAGTATTCTGGTGATCAGATCTATATAAAAACAAATAAGAAAGAAAATGAAAAGCCTGTTGTAATCTGCAACCTGTAACATTTATAACGATCACCGGCTTTACAACTTGTAGATTCTGTAGTAACCTGACACTTGTAGATTCGATCGTGACCTTATAATATTATGTCTCTGACCTGCAGATTATGAAATGAACAAAAAATAAAAAAGAAGAAAGTAATAAAAAAAAAACCATAAAAGCTCGAAAACTTATGAAGTCAACTTCAGATTTAAAACAATGTGAGGTTAATCTTCTTTAAGTTTTATCTCAATGTAATTCAGGTTAAGCACTGTATTGCGAATAGATTATCTCCCTAATCATACTCAACAAGTGTTCATGATTAAATTATAGTGTTTTTTTTTATTTGTCGATCTATATCAGTTGCATATATTGCCATAGAATATGTGAGGCCACAAATCTTGATATTGTTTTTGGCAATGCTTTGCCTCAAGTCAACTCTGACTGAGGGTAGACCTGTGATCAAAAGCGTTTCACTTATAACTATCACATCCTTCTCTAAGTATATTGAATATCTAGGATTACATTATTCAATGTGTGCATTTCCTTTCAAGATGGCCGGGCGTAATTTAATGGATATCTGTGTCATGTAAAGTCTTCCACTTTGGTTTTCTAATCTTGCTGTTGTTTGTAGCAGTATATATGTGTTATCTTTTTTAGTAGATGTTACGATTGTAATTTTGATTCTAACTAGTTTTGGAACTTACTTCAAAGAAAATAACTTGCATGTCGTTTCTAAATTTAGATCTTTGTCAATGTCGATAAAGTAAATCCCAGTCCGTTAATAGATCATATTTAATGAATTAAGCATATTCTGCTTATGAAATGCCTCATTTCCAGCCTAAAGGGATTAACCCTGTAGCGTTGAAGTTACGCATACAGCAAATAGGAGATCACCTATCAGTATCCTTTACATCATTGATTATCATTTTAGAGTTCAAATCCTACTATAAGTTGATAAAATAAATGATTGTAAAATACAGATTAGTTCAATCAACTATATTAACTTCTGAATGGGTACAACTATCCTTGTGCCCATTCAGAAGAAATCATTATGAGTGTAATTACTTATGCGACGTATGACCGAGTCGCGTTGCAATCTCAATCTTGCTTTGTAAACGTTCATGCCCAAGTAATTTATTGATTTTGTCTAACTGTTATTGTGGTCATGTTACTGCTGAAGTTTTGTTTAATATTGTTAGTAGTGATGAAGATGACTATGATGTAATAAGTGTATTTTTATTCACGACGGATGTCAGTGTCATGATGATTTCAATTCTAGTTGTCGTTAGTGATTGTTAAAATGATGTAAATAGTCTTGATGATGTGGATATGACTCTCTGTCTATGTATCTGTGTATGTATGTTAGTGTGATGTTAGTAAGACATGTATTGAAGATGAAGGAATGAATAGTCACTATGGTGATATTATGGTAAATGCGATTCATGAGAGAAAGTTACGGATCGAATAGAATCTAATCGTGGTAAATATTGTAATACTTTTTCTAGGACTGCTAAAGTTGCATATACAACCAAACTTCAAGAAACTCATACGAACAGAGATATGTATATGTATGTGTGTACATACGATGGTGGTGGTGAATATCCGTCGTTCGGCGATGGGGGTTCACCTTTTTTGATTAAGTGAATTACCTACTCTTGAAGTAATGTATAAATAGCTGAACATTCTACAGATACGGGTGTTTTATGTGAATCTCAAGCATGACCAGCGTGACATAGTGTATGACAAGGCTGTACCGTTTTTGAATTACTTGTACAATCCACCCCACACGGTTTCACCTACCAGGTAGATCGCGCTAAGGCTATGAAAAATTATACTTCTCAAGATACCTCATGGCTGCATAGCAAATTTCTTAACCATTCGGCCATGCTGCCGAATAATTATAATAACGATTGGGAATTTTGTCTATCCGTAGCGTAAATGTTTGGTTGGCAACACACTCCTCTCTCCCTCTGCATGTAAGGATATATGCGTGCACTCAGACACACACATATTTCTCAACACTATCGTTAAAAACATGATGCTTCCACTCTGAAAAATAAGAAGTTTCTGCTTTTAAAAGAAGAGTCTTATTACAAGATTGGAACAATAATTTGAATCTCTATTCTGTTTGCTCCTTTCTCTTTCTTTCTCTGTTTCTCTCTTTCTCTGTATACATTAAGGCACACGCGTATACACGCAGACATACACACACACACACACACACACACACACACACACTAAACCGGCACCCCCACCAGGGTAGCCTGGTGAGGAGGGTTGCTAGAAACCCAGTAGGATAAAAAATAAGACCTGCTGAAAGATCGAATGAACCTAGTGCAAGCTCAACGGCTATCTAGCAATAGCACGGGTACGCAGAAATTCTGGGATGGTGTCCGGCGTGCTAGAAGACCACCGGGTGTGAGGCACCCCTCAGCCTCTGTTGAAGCGTGTCTCTAGGAGAAGGTCACTCTGATATAAAACCAGATGTGCAGGGAATGGCATTAGACCTTTTGGGGATCTTTGGTTTGTGCTAGAGATCATGGCGCTGTCACATTTCTGAGCCTGCGACTCATATTAGTACCAGACATCTCGCTCTGGTTTGTCTCTGGATAATGTCAACAGAATGGAGAGGGTCTATGAGGTTTCGTGCAAGCCTTATTGAACCTAAAACTCTACACAAGCATTGCTGACCTCTGCTCGATATGTGCTGTTTTTTTTCTCCTCTGTATATGTATCTTTATTTTTAGTATATATTTATTTTATTTTTATTGGGAAGTCCTGCGGCAATGGGAAGGTGGTGAAGCATGCAGACCTGACGGGTTGGAAGCGTGTAGTCAGAGACTTGCACGTAGGCGGCCTATTCTAGATATAAAGTCGTCTCCATGTCGCCCAAGACAACGATAGGATTCGGTTGCTGCATGGGTGTCTGAGCAGCTCCATTTGGAGAGGGCACTGCTCACCCGGAGGCAGGGGAGGGTCTAGAAAAGGTGAACCAAAAATTGCCTGTCTTTCTATATCTGGTCAGTTTTCCACCCTGCGCTCGAAAAACAAAGAGACTTTGTTTTACTAAATCTGGATGGAACTTGAGTTAGTCCTGGAGCGCACAATGATTCTAAAGGTCAGCAATGGTCTTCCTCGGTCACGAGTGGACGCCCAGTATGTATATATGTATGTATGTATGTATGTATGTATGTGCCTACCTACCTACCTACCTACCTACCTACCTACCTACCTACCTCTCTCTCTCTCTCTCTCTCTCTCTCTCTCTCTCTCTCTTTCTCTATCTATCTATCTATCTATCTATCTATCTATCTATCTATCTATCTATCTATCTATCTATCACAAGTAACCAATGCACAAGTAATCTAGATGATTCAGAAGCCCTGTTCACCCCAGCTTCTTCCATTTAATAACATTTCAGTAAAAGCAACTGAATAATTATTTTCCTACAGTCGTTTTTATGTTCCTTCACAGCTTCACTAAATAAATTCACTCTTTAGAGACAAACATGAGAAGCAAAGTATATTAATCTTAATATAAGGCTGCTGAGCGTTGCAATGGCAGTGTGTTCTATGAAAATATACTCTGCGACAGTGACAAGAGCCCTTGTTATTTGTGAATTGCTGTATATGTTGTATATAGAAACAAAAACAATTAAAAACTGATACATATTTCGACCAATTAAATGTTTCCTTATTGTTTTACCTTTTTTTTTACGTAATTCTCCCTTGCATATACACCTATATTTCAATGAAGCAAAGTTTTATTTTATACCAGGCATAAAACAACAGGTCATACACTAATAGACCTACATACATGCATATATAGTACATACATATATGCATACATACATATGTGTATGTATTCAGACACACACACACACACACATACACATCCTCACACTCAGTTATAATAATCTAACAATATGTACGTATGTGTGCGTGTGGGTGTAGGTGTGCATGTATGTGTGTGTGTGTGTGTGTGTGTGTGTGTAAGAGAGAGAGAGAGAGAGAGAGAGAGAGAGAGAGAGAGAGAGAGAGAGAGAGAGGGGGGGAATGAAGTGAACGAGGGTGAGTACGAGATTGCATCGTCCGCTTAATGTAGTAGAATAGTGGTTGATCTTGATCTCTTAGTCCATTAGTTGATTTACACTCACCACCTCTATTGTTTCCCCATCTCGCCATTCCTCACTGATTTCCTTCCTCATGTAATGGAGACAGTAACATTTATCTGTAACAGATGGAGATAGACTTGTGCATGACACTATAATATGTATGAAACAGCTATGTGTTTGCATGTCGAGTTTTACACGCATATATGTCATAGTGTGTCTCTGTGTGAGCATCTGTATGAACTGATAATGAATCAAGTTCTAAATATACGTATGAATACACATGAACATTAACTCAAATGTATATATCAATGCCCGTTTATCTGTTCGTCTATACATCTCTCTGTATTAGGTATATTTCTGTAATGTGAGTGTGTGTGTATATTAAGCAAGATCATTTAGCACTATGGTTCAATGCGTATCGTCGTGGGACTAGGTTGACATTTTAATTTATTTTATATATTTATTTAAATTATTTATTTTCCCTCCTTAATTATATTTCCTATGCTTTATTGTTCTCACCCACCACCAGTTTGTCTATCCCCCCAGCCTAACCCAGCCAGGCTTGAAGTCACACTTCGTCGAGTAAATTGTTTTCCTCTTGCCAATTGATTTTCTAACATCTGTCCCAGCCATATCACAGACAGACACACGCACACACACACATGCACACACGCACACGCGCGCACACACGCACACACACACACACGCGCGCGCACGCACACACACACACACACACACACACACACACACACACACACACACACAAAACCATATCCATATTCACATGTAGTTATATACTATGAACAACATTCTTTCCGTGCGCGTGTGTGTGTATGTGTGTGTGTATCAGTGTGTCGTATTTAGTAATTGTTAGTGTTGTTTCCTTTCTTTCTTTTTTTTTTCTTTTTTTGTTTGACTTCCGACAAAAGAAACGATAAGTCGCAACAGTACTGAATGACAAATGAAATAATGATAAATAAATAAAGAACTTTACAACTTGATGCATCTGTCAAAATTATTGACGGCACTTGTTTCTTATCTTCTTTTATTGTCATAGTAATTGAGTTGTATTCAAACAAGTGTGTTCGTGCAAAGTGAAAAGTTAATAATTGTTTTTAACATAGTCCAAAGCTTGAAATTATGGGTGTGATTATATCTGCCTCAGAAGCTGACTGGTACTTTATTTTATCGACTCCAAAGAGATTCGATATAAAAATGACCGCGGTGGGGTCTGAATTAATGTAAAAAATTGAAATAAATAGTGTAAGACTTTTTTCTCGACATTCTAATGATTCTGGCATTCGATCTCCCATCCTTTAATAATAATAATAACGATTGTTTTTAATATTGACAAAAAAAAAAAAAAAAAAAAAATTGGAGTGGTAGTGAGTATATTAAATCGACACCGGTACAAATCCCGCATTTTATTTTATCAACCCCGGAGGGATGAAAGACAAAGTTGATCTCAGCGAAATTTGAACTCAAAACTAAAAGTGGTGAAACAAATACTGCAAGGCACTGATGATTCAGCCAGTCTGGCAAATGATGGGTGTAATGATGATGATGATGATGAAGAGGAGGATAAATACACGCTTTGTAGAAAGCTTTCCATTATTCATATCACTAACAGATTGTTCATAAAATCTTTGTACAATATTACTGTCAGTCATGTGTTAATGTTTCAAACACGTTCACATTTTGCCATGTGCTTTGCTTAACCAACTTGTTGAATACAACTTAGCCAACTTGTTGAATGTATTTTCAGTAAAATATTGCACTGACATGTATTATGATATATAAATACGACTCATGTTCTGTATATCAATGATGGATTGGTTGTTACTGGTTAGCCTCAGGGCAGCCTTCATTGAACAATCCAATTCTGACCATACCGTGCTTTTAGGACCATTTGTGACTACATTAGCTAATACGTCTTTTCATTTAATCTGTATTGTAGTAGGTGACTTGAGGGAGTTCGGCTCCTATTTCTTGCACGTTGAGCAACCGCCTATAGGGACATCCTCATTGGCTCGTACATAGATTGGTATATTCATACTGCGTGTGTGTGTGTGTGTGTGTGTGTGTGTGTGTGTGTGTGTGTGTGTGTGTGTATGTCTGTATGAGTGTGTGTGCATGTATGCATACAAATAAATATGTATTTATATATGTATATATAATTATGTGGTAAGGCACGTGGCTTAGTGGTTAGGGTATTTGACCTACGATCATAAGGTCGTGAGTTCGATTCCTGGCGGTGCGTTGTATTCTTGAGCAAGACGCTATTTTACACTGCTCCAATCCACTCATTTGGCAAAAATAGGTTGGACATGAAATTCAAAGGTTTAGCCTTGTCACATGCTGTGTCACGCTAAATCTCCCTTAAAACTACATTAAGGGTACACATGTTTGTGGAGCGCTCAACCACTTGCACGTTAATTTTACGAACAGGCTGTTCCGTTGATCGGATCATCTGGTACATCGCCGTCGTAACCGACGGAGTGCCAGTCTGGCTTATGTAATCATACACACACAGACACACATGCATTTAAACACACACACACATACACATATATATATATACACGAGTGAATAGAAAAATGAAAAAAGGGCTCTCAACACATTTATTGATCAAAGCAGTTTGACCTTGGTACTCTGAGTTTCAAGTGTGTAGCTAGTCTTTAGCTATCGGAGTCTGATGGCTGAATACTAGCGACACACTTGAAACTCAGAGTACCAAGGATTTTGAATCAAACTGTTTTGATCCACCCCCCCCACACATATATAAGGAAAATAAAACAAGGTAGAAAATGCTAAAATAATTTTATTATGAAATACATTTTAGTACCGGTTTTCGTCTTCTAGACTTTTTCAACTAAGAGTAAAAGAAAAAAAATGGAGAAAAAATTTTAATGAAATGTTTTGTAGATATTTCCATAGTTTTTAAATAGGAAAATATTTCCATAGCCTTCAGATAGTCAGTCTGTCTGTCTGTCTGTCTGTCTCTCTCTCTCTCTCTCTCTCTCTCTCTCTCTCTCTCTCTCTGTTCCTTTGTGAATGCCTCGTAGGTGGGTTGTAGTAAATCTGAAGGAATAGTTTAGGTACAGAGAATTGATAGTTTAAGCAGGAGCAGCCAGAATTCTCCTTCAAACAGAGTCAACGTTTTACAGTGAAAAGCAACTTCACATGTGCTTCGGAAAACCTAATATATATATTAACTTGCTCAGGATGTCGAGAACAATATATTGGTCAAGCTAAAAACAATCTAAGCCAGAGGATGACGGTACATAGAACCCAGATTAAAATATGAGAATACAAAAAAATAGGATTAAGCGAGCATATCGATATTTGCGCCACTAACGAACAACCCAATTTTAGAATTTTCCCCTCTATAAATTCAGGTACAATACAACCTATAATCAGCGCATTAGCAAAGAAGCATATTCTATCGCATCAATATAAACCTATTTTGAATGCCGTGACAGTAAAGAATAGCAAGTTTGAAGACGACGTGTCATTTGATGCTCGTTCAGTTCATGTGGTACCCACTTGTCCAACTTCTTTACCTTACCGACTTGTTTCAGATGGTCCAATATAATTGGAATTGAAACATCAAACTTTGCTGTTAATTCACGTGTAGTTTGAGATATATCCGCTTCTACTACAGTTTTCAGCTCATCACTTTCCATCTTGGTCTCAGGACTACTACGGGGTTGATTTTCAATAGTAAGTCACCAGACCGGAACTTCTCAAACCATCGATGTACAGTACGCTCATTCGCTACATCTTCACCAAACATGTCATTGATGTTTTGAGCTGTCTGGGACGCGTTGGTTCAACGACGGAACTCATATTCATAAACAACACGAATTTTTGATCTACCCATGGGTTCACAAAAATCGATTTACAAGAGAAAACTCACAATATAATCAAATGCCATGAATTGCATTTCGAAAAGTGATGATGTAACTTTTCAATGTTGTAAAACAAAGAATTGTCTGGATAAAACATTAGAATTAACGACTGTCAAACTTGGTTCATAAGAAAATCGGACATTTCATTCTTAATGACCTGATATATGTATATATATATATATATATATATATATATATATATATATATATATATATATATATATATATATATATATATATATAGGGAGGTTTGGAAGTGATGTACAGGAATTATATTATAGAAAAAAATTAAGGTACTCAGAAATCTGGATGGTTGTACATTTACAGATTTTTATTCATATGTCACATATATGTGTGTGTGTGTGTATATATATCTATGTGTGTGTATGTGTGTATAATATATATGTGTGTGTGCGTGTGTGTGTGTGTGTGTGTGTGTGTATGAGCGTGTGCGTGCGTCTGTATTTGTCACCGACCACCGCTTGTTTTTTTATGTTCCCGTAACTTAGCAGTTCGGTAAAAGAAACCGATAGAATACATGCTAGGCTTAAAAATATTAAGTACTGGGTTCGATTTGATGGACTGAAATTTTGCAAGGTTGGTGCATAAGTATGGCTGCAGTCTTTTTAGTGAAACAAAACATAAATGATAAATGATAGATACACACACACATACGCACGTACGCCCGCTCATAGATTCAGTAATCATCCACTTTCAATGTCGAGTGAATTACACCTAAATAAATATAATCTCATTTAATTCTAGGAAATTTATCTACATGGACAGCAGCTCTAAAATTTCTATTGTGAATTTGTATAAAGCAGAATGCAATAACGACATCTATTTGGTTCTGGGAAAAATTGGTGATAACTTCTTAGGGTTGATGTAAATCATAGACGGCCATTACCATCACTCTGAGAAGTTCAATATAAAGAATACATTTTATCGAAGCTGTTGTTGATGCTGAATACTGTTGTTGTTCCTTTCTTTTGTTCGCTATCAGAGGTTACAATGGCAAGGGATCAAGAGGAATAGTATGGCACATCTGATAATGGTTTGTTAAAAAAAGAACCATTTATCAACCAGATGTCAATTTCTTCGGTTAAAGGACCAGAAACAAATAAATAAACGAAGAAATGAACATTACTCAAAATCCTACCGTTGTCAAGCTGTTCCCTCAGTGTCTTAATTTATCTGGAAGAAAGAATCCGGCAAATGATATTTGAATTTTTAATTCTAAGATGATGCATGAAAAATCCACTGGCTACTTAGCAGTAAAGAAAATACATAAATACACACATAAGGAAAGTAACGTAGACGAAAAGAAAAGGTAAATGAAATAATAATATAAACATTAAAAAAAGAAATATTTAAGTCCGACATTTCAACGAAAATAAATTGCCTAATACACTAGTAGCGAAAGATACTTTTCATTTAAAAAAAATGTATATCTAAATACATACGTAAATATTACATACAAAATTAGGAGGAAAGACCATCAAAGTGGACTCCTATATGCTAGATATAGACGTCTATATCTAGCATATAGGAGTCCACTTTGGTGGTCTTTCCTCTTAATTTTGTATGTAATATAATTTTAATCTTTGGATTTTTTAAATATGCAAAGTCACTGGTTTTAATTGATTAATATTAATTTCTACCCTCATTATTTAATTTTTACATACGTAAATATATAATTAATATATTTATTATTTGACAAATTCAACACTGTATGCTGCATATTAATAATTTTCTCTATCTTTCTAAAAATAATTTCTTTTATTGATACAAGACTTTATATATTGTCAGGGCGTGATGTGATTGATTGGATGAACTCGAGTAATTTTTAACGACTTAGAAGAGGGAGGGTAACGTCTACCATTCTTTTTAGACAGAGCTTCCGTTAAAAATGGGGGAAAGAAATTACCCTCAAATTAGAGATCTGATCCAAATACTTGTAAATGTACGGACTCCACTAAAGGCACCCAATGGCTAGGGGTGATGTTATATCGGGCGACAGGTTAGTTTACTCCTCATGAACAAGAACGGTCCCTCCGACAAGTTTTCACACAATTTCTATTTATAGTTTATGTCCTATTACAGATAACACACGAAAAGATTTTAAAAAATTGACTAACGAGAACATGATTTAATCTGTTTCACCTCGAAGATGTTGCATGACACGACACTAAATCAGTGTTTAACGATCTTACATAACAATGTCCCCACTTATTAAACTTTACAGAGAACAGAAATGCATTTTTGGTGTGACATAAAATATTTTGACTTCATTGTCTCAAAATAATGAGTTAAGAAGACGCAGAAAAAATTTAGTTCAGCTATACCTGAGTTGAGAAGTTTTGAGGGATTATTCAGCTTTCTTGGTGATAGACTTAATCCACCACCTTCTTTGACTCCACCACTTGGACCTTGAGCGTCTTTATCAGCATTCACTCAGTTGCAAACATTCGAGTCAAGTCTCTCTCTGATCTGAAAATAACTTCCTCAGTTCTCACCAGTTTTAGAGTCCTGAAGAAATATTATGATCACTATTTTTTCAGCTTGGCTTAACTGAACCCCCAACCCCGAAAATCAAACAACTTACATACTATGAAAACTGACAAAGAAGAGAGATTTTAGTACGTGGCATCTTAGGCTAGTGTTTTCTAATATAGTTTCAAACAGAATAGTGTCTCGTGAGTGAAGCCGGTAGAAATTGCTAGCTCCATTTCAAGTTACATTCCAGGAAACTGAAATCGATTTTATACTACAATTCGGAGGCTTGCCCGAACCTGGTTATATATACCTTTGCTCTTCTTCTTCTTCTTCTTCTTCTTTTTCTTCTTCTTCTACTACTACTACTACTACTACTACTACTACTACTACTACTACTACTACTACTACTACTATAAAATGCGATAAATAAATGTTTTGGAGAGGTAATTTGAAATCGTATGGAGTAAGATGAAATTTCGTTTCAGGTACCACCCTGATTGCATCCTACCACCTGGTAGGTAATCTGATAACAAGTACAAGTTACTGAGTAAGCACGAATAATCTGAAATCGCTACCAGCTTCTGCATAGCAGTAACCTGTCCTTCCTGAAAATAGTAGATTGTACATTTCTACAGAATTCATCACCTAACCCACTCGCAGTTTGTCAGCTGTTGTTGCTGTGTGTTTTGTCATTAAAGGCTACCAATGAAAATTCCTCCGTATACATAAATACATGCATACATACACACACACACACACACACACACACACACACACACACACACACACACACACATACACACACACACACATATATATATATATAGTTGGAATTTACAAAATACAAAAGACGAAGACAGGTGGTGTAGACAACAAACAGGTGTATTAGTTTAACGTTCGGGAAGGTGAGAAAGTCTTTTACGTTTCGAGCCTACTCTCTTCAACAGAAAAGAACACGAGAAAATAAACACAGCGAGAATAAAAAAGAAAGCTTTAGTAGCTACCGGTCAATCATGTATACACACACACACACACACACACACACACACACACACACACACACACACACACAAAACATACAAATACACGAATACGTACATACAAATATATGCGTGCGTGTCTGTGTGAGGCGATTACTCCATTTTCACAGATGATTGTCTTGTGCTTCTTCGTTGTCAATGCCATTTTTGACTTCCCTTTTCAGTCCCGCTGAAGATCTACATGGTTGGAAGCATAGATGTCAGACAAATGTTGTAACTTTCATTGGATTATTCGGGTCACTTTGCTTGATAAGGAGTTCACCGATCAAAGCTTCAAACGTTTTTGATTTAAAGTTGAATTTTCTCACTGGTTAGGCCGGGAAATTTGGATAATTACCAAAAATCCCTGGCCTGGCAGTGTTATTATGTATGATTTTTATAATCGTAATAAAAAATTCAGCTAGCAAGGCCACGCCTTTTTCGTCTACGACACGGTATTGTTTTCAGTTATTACCTGCGGTATGTTAGTTCGTTTCTTGTGCTGTTATTGTGAATATTTATTATATTTGTATTGAAAGTTTTATTGGAATTCGAACTGTTGTCTTGTGGAAAACTGTAATTTTTGCCCTACGGGGTAGAAAATTTCTGCAAATTATTTATTGAATTGTGAATTTGTGAAGACAATTTCTGAAAATTTTTTGTGACCAACGAAGTTATGGACACTCAACCAGCCGTTAGCTATGCTACAGCAGCAGGAAGGGGTGTAAATAGCGACGTTGTGCAAGTCAAGGAAGTCAAATTCGACGAACGGAGACTAAAAAAAAGCTAACGAGCTAATTGCTAAAGAAGGAAACAGCCTGAGACTGAGCCCCTCCAAAAGAAATATTGGAAGAAACAACGAAAAAAAAAAACCGTTGTTTATAGAACACTGTCGAACAGCAGCAAAAAGGTTGAATTAGTAAGCATTGAGGAAATGGGGGAGTGCCTCAAGGAGGTGAAGCACCTTACCACGTACTACACCAGAGGCAAGACGTACGTCACAGGGGAGGTACGGTTTGCGACCTAACAACACGCAATAAAGTGCTCCACTGTGCCATTAAGGTCGGATGAGTGGGCACTACTGCCAACCTATTGTGGCAAACGTGTGGCCAGAATTAGGATTGGCAGAGTGCCCCCAGAAATTGATGAAACGTGGCTGGTGGAGGCTATCCTCTTCAATGCCTAGGAAGAAACCAATGTCCTGAAGGTCACGAGGACAACGGAGACGAACTGGTTTGGATACGGTCTTGAGGTGATTTTCCAAATCAGCGTACCGGACCTGCATAAAATTGTGGATGAGATTATGTTACCGGAGGACGTCAGACTACGAGTAGTAGTTGAAGGAAGACCTCCCATCTGCTACCACTGTGGAATACGGGGTCACATGCATGTGAGGTGCCCTCAGAAACAAGAAGTGGAACAGGAAGTAGAACAGGAGCAGGAGAAGGAGGGGTGGAGCAAGGTGTGGTGGCGCAAGGCCAAGAAAAGGAAGTAATGGAAACGGTAGAAGCGAAACACCCAGTCGGAAAGAAACAGAAAGAGAAGGAGGAAAATGCATTATTGCCTCCAAAAAGCCCGCAAAAAAAAAGAGAAAAAGCAATTTGGAGGAGATGCGGATAGAAGGTGCAGAAGTGGAAAAAAAGAAAATTGCAGAAGAGAGAACAAATAGAAAAGAAAGTATGCAGAAAGGAAAGGAAGCAACAACGAGGAGATGGACACTCAAGTACCAGGAACATCGGGAGAGAGTGGAGATGGAAAGTGGAAAGAGGAAGCGAAAAGAAGAAATTTGAGGAGAATGGTGGAATACAAGAAGAGTATTGAGACAGAGAAGAGGATTACGAAGTTGAAAAATTTTATAAGAGTTAAGATAACGGGAAGTGAATATACAGAGGACGACAGGACGGTTTTGCTGGAGAGTGACTGAGCGGATAAACTGAAAGAATTGTTCGGTGAGCGGATTGATTTGACGAACCTGTGGTTTCGATGTGACGAGCTGCCACCAGTGGTGCCATTCGAAGACGTGCAATACTTTGTCGATGAATATAGAAGTAAAATTTGTAAAATTGAAATATGTTAACCCCCCCCCCCCCAAGACTGTACACGAACATGAACTGCCTAAACAGTTAAATGACACTGCTTGCGTATGAGGGCAATTAAGACATTTCATTTTTTTCATTATATAACTATATTCATATCCATTCGATTTTCGTTTCATGTACGCCACTGTATTGTGTTGTCTGTCTTTGTTCGTCCCTTCCCTGTAAGAGCTGTATGCTTATAATAAAGAAAACAAAGCTAGCAAGCCAAGCTACTCCAGACTGACGAAGAGCAATGACTCTGAAACTAGTCACTGGATGCTGGCTTTGCTGGGTGGAGATGCTTATCTCCTCTGTTTGAAAACATAAGGAAACAGTACGCTTGTGTCACATGGCCAACTGGATACGGTGTTTCCTGGGGTTAAATAGCAGTAGAATTCTTCCCTTTCCCGGGACTGCCACATTAAATTGGCAACAAACCATCACTATATATATATATATGACCATCCCGAAATATAACAATATATATATATATATATATATATATATATATATATATATATATATATATATATATATACGTGCGTGCGTGTGTGTGTGTGTGTGTGTGTGTGTGTGTGGGTGTGTGTGTGTGTGTATATATTTGTTATATTTCGGGATGGTCATTTGTTTTATTTTTGCCAAATAAACACACGTTCTTCAGTTCAGCTTTATTCTTATTCCTATTTTAGTGTCCTTTGTCTGAAATCTTTCGTCACACATCCTGTGACCTCTTCAGCGACTCTCAATCCGATGTATCTCTTCCTGTTCAGGATGGAAAGTCGCTGAAAAGGTCACAGGATGTGTGACGAAAGATTTTCAGACAAAGGACATAAAATAAGCACAATAATAAATCTGAAATGAAGAACGAATATATAGTGCTTGTGTTTAATTGACAAGAAAAACAAAAAATGACAATCCCGAAATATAACAATATGTGTTTCAACACAAGATTTCACATTAGGAATCTTGCAACACACACACACACACACACACACACACACACACACACACACACACACACACACACACACACACACACTCTTGTATATACCTATATACAGATATAGTAAATAAAAACGGATGCTTCAAAACATCACTTCAAGCGTTATAATAGCGTTGTTTAATTCATTGCATAATTTATTAGCTAAAATTTCTTAAATTCGTATTGTCATATACTTGTCATCTCACTAGGTAAGATTCTTGGCGAGAATACAATAAATCCACGAGGAACAGAATACCTGTCACAAACAGAACGCAACAAGACAATTAGAACAGTATCTATATATCATAGGCGCAGGAGTGGCTGTGTGGTAAGTAGCTTGCTTACCAACCACATGGTTCCGGGTTCAGTCCCACTGCGTGGCATCTTGGACAAGTGCTTTCTACTATAGCCTCAGGCCTACCAAAGCCTTGTGAGTGAATTTGATAAACAGAAACTGAAAGCCGTTATATATATATATATATATATATATATATGTATGTGTGTATATTTTTGTGTCTGTGTTTGCCCCCCCTCCCCAATAGGTCTTCGCTTGATCCATGCGCCTGCGTCCCGTAAGGACGTTTATTGCGGAAAAAGGAACTTGGTGTGCTGTGACTACACCTGTTCACCATCCAGGTAGCGCCAGAGATGTCTCAGCTTCAGCGCATACTTGTGCATCATCAGCCGAGGCATTCTTAACCCACCCTTTAACGTTTTGTGGCAGCAGATGGAACGCCTCACTAGTGGTGGTTTCCCCTTCCACAAAAAGCGGAATAGGATCCGTTCCAGCTTGGTCAGCCACACACCGGAGCAAGGCACGATGGTTAGGCGGTAGTTTATCACAGATGCTATAAACATCTGTACAACCTCCGCCCTCGCTAGCAAGGATAACCTCTTCCCAGACCAGGTCTGGGTTGTGGCCGTCACCTTGCCTGTGACCTCGCTCCAGTTTTTCTCCATCTGGAGATCTGGCCCAAACCAGACTGCGAGCAGTTTAACCGGGCCCTCCGTCCAACGACGCTGATGGGAGGCACCGACTTGCCCCTCCAGGTGCTGAGTTGCAAGCCGACTGATTTACGTGGCTTCTTCACGACTATCTCTTTTCCTGGTTGTGCCGATTCACCTGTGGAATGACCCTCGATATGGTTTCTTTCTAGCAGGTTCTGGCCACACGTCTTCTGGCTTTTCAACCCACGCTGTTGAGTCATATTTAAAACGATATTATCTATTATAGAAATACAACGAATATCAAGGAACACCCGAAAAAAAAAAACAAAAAAAAAAGCGTTCAACTACATAAATACACAAATAACACTAAATTTCGGGAGACAGAGTGTATTATATTGTGGCGAGGTGTGTGCACAATGAGGAATATTTACTGCATTTTTGAGTTTTCAAAAAAAATATTTTTTACAGATGTTCTCTACCTTATAAAAACTATATTAGCTTAGCAAATGACCTCTTAATGCATTAAAAACACTATAACATACTTAGAACATTATTTCAGAAAATTATCTTCGTTCTCTTTGAGCATATAAAAGACAGATTTAGCTGAGGCAAAATGAGTAAGACAAGATAAGGTAAATTTGCCACTCCAGGTCTCCAGAATTACATTTAAAAAAAGAATCATACACATCAATATCCATCCTTAGATATCAGAAAGGTTAGAAATGTGACAAAAATTAAGAATGTCTAGGGCAAATGAAAGAGGATCATTGAAAAATAGCATATATGATATGAAATTAACGAAACTCGACTAAATCAAAAAATTCATCATAAAATATTCTCTATAGCTTCACGATCTTCTAGAGTGGTTCGCTTCCTGATATATTTAGGCACCATGCAGTTAAAAAGAAGAAATTATTGAAATTAGTCATTACTCATTTTGTCCCAATTTAGACAAGTTTTTGAAAATTGAACATTATGAAACTAGACATTAGTGTGGGAAACAAATTGACTTGGAGCCCCACTCCCCCACCACGACCCCAAAAAGAAATGATATTGATTGTTAAACTCCAAAAATCATCCAGATATCTTATTAGCAACCTCAATTACAATCGGGTCAAAGTTGAAGAAAATTTCTTGAATAAAAAGTACCTGATTGCTTCAAACTCATTCAACAACAACTTGCTGACCAATTTTTACTCCCCAAAATGCTGCAACAGTACAAAATAATTATGCAAGACTTGCAATGTTATGGTTTCAAGCAAGTAGGGAGAAAATAACGAGAAATCACAAATAACTCATCTTACTCCAGTTACCAATTTTGCCTCTTACATTCAATTATTTCAAATGTGTTTTGCCTCTACTTTTGGGTGTCCCTTCGTATTTCCTATATTTATTTGTCCTTAACGAAATTCTCATGTAGAATCGACGTGGCATAGTGTGACAAGTCTGGACTTTTGAATTATAAGTATATTCTACACAGTTTCCACCTACTTAAATTTACTCACAAGGCTTTAGTCGAAAATTACGTTATGGGCATACGTGTTATGGGATACTCAGCCGCATTTCACGCTACATCAATGAATAGTCTGTCAGTTCATCAAACAACTGGTCGTTCATACGTCAAAATCGAGGGTGTACCCGTCATATATATGTCATTGTGTGCGCGCGTGTGTGTATACATTATATGTGTGTGTGTGTGTGTGTGTGTATACAATTGGAGGAGACGATACTCAGAAATTAGATTAAAGCAAACAATATTACAAATGTTCTCGTAAATAGGCGATCAAAGTAATGCAAGTGAATCTGTGTGCAAAGTTGCGAGCGTTTGCTTGCATATTGTGGATGTTTACGATAGAGTAATTTCATGTTCTTTGCTTCGTTATTACTCTGATGTCTAAGGCTACGATGAAGCGGTTGTATATGTGCATAAATGGTTTTTATGGTGCGCGCGCGCGGGCGTGTGTTCTGTGCGCATGTTTTGTGTGTTTTGTGTGTTTCTGTATATACGTCTATGTACACGCAGTTGTTTCAATCAACTCGCTCTCTGTCTATCTCTGTCTGTCTGTCAGTTTGTATATTTATACACACGCAAACATACTTTTAGATAGACGCATACATGTATACAAAACATATCTTAAGCAATATAATGCCGAAAAAAAAATACCATTCACTGATTGAAATCTCTATTAATTTATTGGCCAAACCAAAAACAAAATCACTTTAAATAGCAAAAGAAAAGAAGGAAAATGGAAAACAGTTGTAGTATAATATATTTTTACACAAAATATCTTGTAAAATTAATAAATCTTCTCAGAAAGATAATTTCAGATAATCTATAATTTTGTATTCTTTAGTTGTAGTTGTTAGACAAGCGATTTTATCAAAAATGGTTAGAGATGTTATTATGACACTAATTACAGTAATATAATTATAGAGTAATGATATTTGTTCATATATATTTATTATGATATTGTTTCAATAATAATATATAATATTTGGTGTCAACGTTTATTCGTCGTATAGCTATGACCTAGGTCACTAGTCGGTGAGGTACGAAAGAGTTTCATATCTGATAGAATATAGTATATAATACAGGAATGCTAAATATTATTGATTGTCAAAAATCAAAGAATCATATTCTTCTAAGAAAATAACATATGCAGCTCAATAATAAAAATAACTTGCTACTACTACTACTACTACTACTACTATTACTACTACTACTACTGCTGCTGCTGCTGCTGCTACTGCTACTACTGATGCTGCTGCTGCTACTGCTACTACTGCTGCTGCTGCTGCTGCTGATGATGATGATGATATTACTGCTGGCAGAATCGTTAGCACGCCAGGAAAAATGCTTAACGTCATTTCGTCTTTACGTTCCGAGTTCAAATTCCGCCGAGGTCGGCTTTGCATTTCATCCTTTCGGGGTCGATTAAATAAGTACCAGTTGAGCCCTGGGGGCTCGATATAATCCACTAACCCCTCCCTCGAAAATTCTGGCCTTGTGTCAAAATTAGAAACCGTTATTATTATTATTATTATTATTATTATTATTATTATTATTATTATTATTATTGAGTGAGAGGCAGTGCATGCCATCAAAGTGACACTGTGGTAAAATATACGAAACCCAGTATATCCATCATAACTAGCCGTCTGATAAGAGTACACCAGGCACATGCATCACAGCCATAAGTGCGCGACATGGCGATCTCCTATCAAGATAAACTGTGCATGACCTTGCAGATGGGGCCGAATTAGAATTTTCTTCAGGTCGAGTTACCCAATCCGTTTAAAAAGTTTCTGAATAAGGGTTGTTTAAGGATGATGAACGGAACACTCATGTTTCCAGAAGTGAATTATTCAAACCTCAAAGATATTATTATTATTGAGTGAGAGAGAGCAGTGCATGCCATCAAAGTGACACTGGGGTAAAATATACGAAGCCCATTATACCCATCATGACTACCCGTCTGATAAGGGTACACCAGGCACATGCATGACAACCATATGTGCGTGACATGGTGATCTCATATCAAGATAAACAGCGCATGACCTCGCAGATGGGGCCCAGTTAGAATTTTCTTCAGGCCGAGTACCCCATCCCGCTCAAAAGGTCCCTGAATAAGGTTTGTTTAAGGATGTTGAGCAAAACACCCATGTTTCCAAAGGTGAATTATTCAAACCCCAAAGAATTCCTCTCAACATATGGTTATGATGCTCCTCCTCTACTTCTGCTCGTGATCAGAGATCCACATATTGTCAGCCACCAAGGGACATGCTCAACTGGTTAAGGTCAAACAATTGACAAGCAAATCTGTGGTATTAAGCAGAATATTTGCTGTAGCCCATCTTTTATACCAAGACAAAACAGTGTACATGTTAACACTTCCAATCAATTAAGATGAGAAGCCATGAGAGCCACTGCCTGGTACTGCATCCGGGCTATTATTATTATTATTATTATTATTATTATTATTATTATTATTATTATTATTATTATTATTATTGCTATTGTTATTTGTTATTATGTATTTGCTGCGGAGTACATCGGACTTATTTTCAAACGT